>NW_020956024.1:73843-200358 GCF_003031625.1 Empidonax traillii
TCAGTGGTATCAAATGCTATTGGTAAGCTCAAAGCAAGAAAGGCAGCTTTTCTCATGCAGCTGGCTACTAACCTTTAGATTTCCTTGCCACAGACCTTAAGAATTTTTTAATTTTAGCTTTAAGAGGACTCAAAAGGTACCAGGACAAAGTCATAGAAGTAAATTGCACAAAGGATTATTAAACACAAACAGACTACTTCTGATCTTTTCCCCTAATTGGTTGAGTGCCAGGAGACGATTCCATCCTGTACTTGTGCTGTCTCCTAGGCAGTACTGCTAGACACTGTCTAACACCAGACACCTGATTAGATGGACCTCCAAGAGGAGCAGTTTCTATCTGCTTGCACCTCTGCTCTTAAGAAGGTTGAGTAAGTATTTGTTGTAAGATACCATCCCAGCTAGAGCCCCATAACTGCTGCATTACTATCCTGGACCATGCTCATTTCCCCCCCATTTTACTTAACTGATAGAAAAGCAGATATCTTCACCAAATAATTCCACTGGCTTTGCAAAACTGCATTCCCCCTAGATGAAGGCAGTTTAGAAACCACAGCACTCAAGTATATTCTCAAAAGATGTGCTGGTAAAAATGCAAGCACAAGCACTCTCATTTATCAGGACAGACTGAATGACTGCATGCACAGTTCTGGAGCACAAATGCACCAAAGCCATGCACACCAGTGCTTGTAGACAGAAAGGAATATGGAGCAACCCTGGAGCTACCTCCACCACCGAGTGTGAATTACAACACTCTACACCAGGCTTTCATCAGGTACAAGTTTGAGTATCTTTAAATTTTTTAGGGCAAATAGTTATTTGCACTCACCGTGTTCAGTCACAATTTACTTTGCATAATTATTACATCAGAAATTCAGCAGACTGACAATATACTTTAGACTTCATAAGAAAGAATACGTATTTCCTAAGAACTTAATAGAAGCTTTTTAAAAAGGTAGCCAGCATAAAACTCACAGACATCAGTTCTAGCAACAGTGTAAATTAAAAATTCCAAACAGTCTCAATAAGGAAAGAAAGAATCCAAAGTCAGGGATTTAGACCTAACACACTTTATCTTGACATGCAAAAGGCCTTCTACGATGTCAGTCTGTAGCTTTGAAATTCTAATACAACAACACAAATCCTAGACAAGAGCTGAATGTAGGCAGCATATGTCCCTCTTTGGACTTTACTCCAAACCTATTCCTTATGTGCAGAAGCCAGAAAGAGATGTGATTTATTTCTAACAGTTTACAGATCTCTTCGTTCTTACTAAGCAAGCATATTACCTGAAAAGCTGCATGCACTCGCCTAAACTTTATCAAAATCCTTCCTTACTTCAGTGCCTATAGGCAATGCACTGCCACCATACAACGATCTGAGAGAAAAGCAGAAAGATGCTGCAACAGGCACAAAATTTATACAAGTGATTGTTATTTGCACTACAAAAAAAGAGGCTCAACATAATGATGAAAGATTACATGAGCATCACAATGAGATTTTTGGTAGAATAAGAAATGCTTAGTATTCAATCAGATATCTTCACTGTAATGTGAAAGAATGTAACACAAAGGTGCAGAATCTCACACTATTCAGGCTGACGCACAAAGTTAGGAAGAAAATCACATTTCTATTTTCGGTCTCTGTGACGTTGAGTACCTGAGGTGCATGTAAGCCCAACAAGTACCATTTACGGATTGCAAACATTTAGCAGGCATGCTGACAAACTCTTCATTGTAGCTCTGTAGAGACAACGCCATGAAGGAGACACAACACAGTGTGAGAAGGAAAAGCTGGATTGAGTGAAGTGAGAGGAGTCATCAAGGTAGAATGGAAGTTAGCACATTCCCATATGTTGTATCTGAGCCTGTTATCACAGATGCAGCTGGAGGCACTTTCACACTGTGGAGAACAGTGATGAGTAGAAGTTCACCATGGGAAAACCTAGCCAGCTCTTAGTCTGCTCCTGAGGGGCCCTACGGGAAAGAGAGTACCACAGCTGGGTATGGCACCAACCAAACTGTCCTTGAAGAGTCACAGGTTGGACACTCCTGCTCTGGGCAA
The DNA here is from genome assembly GCF_003031625.1 of Empidonax traillii. Taxonomy (NCBI): domain Eukaryota; kingdom Metazoa; phylum Chordata; class Aves; order Passeriformes; family Tyrannidae; genus Empidonax; species Empidonax traillii. Next base: position 75,905 of record NW_020956024.1, read on the forward strand.
TTGATTTTCAATCTAAAAGCAAGAATTAAAAAAAAAAAAATTCTATATTTTAATATAGTGGCTGCACTGGAAGCAGCCAAACTGTGGTGCCTGGAGCTCCTTTACGGTGGCAGAGCTCTGCCTTGCTGTCTGAGTTGTACCCAAACCTGGCAGGAGACTCCAGTCCCAGCCAGCCCATAGGGAAACCTCTAAAGGGCAGAGTGTCCCACTACGTCTTAAGGTCAAACAACAGCACAAGGCACAAGTGAAATTAAATTGCAGTCCCTCACCCTCTGAAAATTTACCATCAGATAAATTACATCACCACAGATTAGTCACTGTGGGTGTATATAATTAAGCCAAGGTCAATCGTCTCTACACTGGGCTCTCTAGCTAAGCAGAGGATTGAGATTAAAATAAGACTCAGAGATTTCTATAATTCAGTATTTCAAATGAGAGTTTTTAGTGATCTGTCATTAAAAGACACACTAGGACTGGCAAAAAATGGCTACAAATACAGGTCTACTTTGTAGGTTTAGTCTAGGAACTATTATAGCTTGCTGGAAGTAGTACTTGACTGACAGGCTCTTTTTCAGGATCTAGTTTACAGAGAATCCACCCCAGAAGGTGCCTAAGGACCTGGACTAGGAATCTGGCCATCTGGGGTTAGCACCTGCACCTGTCAGAGATTTCTGGTGTGAACTTGGGCAAGTTCACCTAATGTCAAGGGATGAAAAAGAGGGAATATGCAGAGTAAAGTTATTAATAAGGTTAAGTGAATTTTATTGGCAATTGGACTGTGATAGCCTTGGGAAATCCCACAAGGTACTAAATTCTTTTGTAATTTCCAACCTGTCAGAAAGAGAGATTAATTCTTCAGCACTGCAAGAGGAATGCATCCTCTGCCTTAACCTGTTTTGCTTCAGACCAGTATCTTTGACATGCTGACTGCTCCTTGCAGGATGCAATAGGGAAGTCTGAGGGTCTCAATTTGCAAAGGACATTTTACTGTTACTGAACTGAAATCATGAAATACCATCATCACAACCACTGTCCTCAGCGCTCATGGGGTACAGGTAAGCAGAAACTTTTCAGCACCTTGCAGTAACACTCATCACAGCCCAAACCCAACCTTTTAAAAGTGAAATCTGGAGTCAGAATAGCGACAGATAAGTAAATAGCCATCACTGGCATATTTTGTGTTCTGGGACAGATTTTTTCAAGTTGAAAAACAAAATAAGCGTATGATGGTTGGCATAGCAAAGTCAATTCAGGAGTAGTCTGTGAGCAACACTTTGACCATCTCAGCTGTCTGACAGAGATTCTATCCCCTCCTCTCTGATGCTGAGCTTATTTACTCATCTCAATTAATTTTTAATTAGACTATAGATGGATACAATTTCTAATTACTGTAGACTACCAATGCTAATCCTCAATACCATGATCTCTTGTCATAAAACCATATGTAATCTCAACTTTACACTGAATTCCCAAGGAATGTAAATTCTTATTTAGTTTCCAGTTTTCTCCTCAGCTCCATAACTTCCAGGTGTATGTTTAAACTTTTTCAGTTCCAGGGGAAAATCCTCATAAAGTCTTCCATTCATTGGTATGGAATCACTTTGTACTGTAAAGGGAGACTTAGCTCTTCCCCAAGGGAGAAGAGAGAGAAAAGGCATGTTGGTCATGTTGCCAGATGGCCTACACAAGAGGCAGACTCTACACTAAAAACATAATGCAAGAAACCTCCCAGAATCAGAGAAAAGGAGACAGAAGAATGGCAGCATAACCCACAGCTCACTGCAAGACTCCAGAGAGCTGGCAGACCACAGAGGGAAAAAAGGCAGCAAGAGATAACAAACCTTTTTTTTTTTTCATAGTGAAAATTACATGCAACACAACAGGTGAATCCGTTTGTTGCTGCCAAAAAGGGGAAGACATCACTAACCTGCTTTCCACTCCAGCTCCTTTCTCAACTCTGCTTCCCAGCCACCTCTTGTTCCTTGCTGATACCCAATAGCGCTCATTAGACTGGAATTCCTGTGACCCATCCTCTTTCTTTTTGCCATAAAATCAGTGAACTGAATGTGCCTGCAGATGGGGCCTGAACAGTGTCAGAATTTCTGGACATGAAGGGCAGAAGTATGCAACTGGAAACAGGGAGGAGGAGACATCAGGGATTCCTCACTCTCTGCCACTGAGGTCTACTAGATTCAGTCAAATCACCTCAAGCAATTTTAAGTTACTTGAAACTACTCAAGCTTCTAGAATATAAATCGTCTTTCAAAAGAAGAACAACCTGAGAAGACTTCTATGTTACTTTTTGCATTAGTGGCATGTTCCAGAATCGCACATGAGAATGCATTTTTAGAAGGTTGCAGCACTATCGGGTGCACAAAAACTATCCCTCTGAAAAAGAATACAGAAAATCTTCCTACAGTTATGAAATGTAATCCATTTGTCATTGTTCAGTGGAGATGCAAAGCTGGGTTTTATTGTGAATTGCTAACATCTTTATTTCTATATATACAGAAAATCTCTATTTTTCTCAATACTCACAAAAGCTCCTCAGGTATGAGATCTCATAGAAGGAATTGCATGAATGGCTCCTTATCTTTCCCAGAAAAGTGGAATACCTAACAGGGCAATAAGAATGCTAATAGGACTCAAGCATTGAAGAAATGATCACAGCTAATGAAGAAGGACTGTTCTAGGAGAAGAAGGCAATTCAGAGAAGACTTCAAAGTGACTTCCTGCAGTTCCCAGTACTATTAAGGGATGATAAAAAAGCAACTTGAGTAAAGATAAGACAGATGAAACAAAGAGGGTGAAGATTAAAGTGCTACTAGGAACGGAAAGGACAGAAGTTAAAAGCCAAAAGAACAGTGATTATCTACATTTCTTAATGCACAAAGTACTGAGAGATGCATTGAAAGAGGATGTGTCAGTCACTCCAAGAGACACCACCACTGCCGTGCTTGCACAAGAACCAAGCTCATTACGAGATGGAAGAGGAGGGAGGAAGAGCCCACAGGCTTTTTCCTGTTCGGCTCGGCTCGGCCAGTAGGTGTCACAGCAGTCAATGTTATCGGTGCACAGCGACTCCAGGCCACAGAGGTGCCTAGTCTGGAGAGAACGCTAAATTACAGTACTTAAAATAAATCGGGTTTAATTAAAATTTAAAAAAAAAAAAAAAAAGGAAAGAAAAAGAAGTAATTACTTATTTCTATGACTTTCTATCAGATGTTTCAAGTATCCTTAAAGAGTTTGGGAAAAAAGCAAACCAAACAGATTGCCAAACGTCAGCAAATACCACAACTCTTACACCTGCACTTAGGGCTTTAGTGAGGCATTAAATACTCCATGCTGGCACAGGTAAAACGAACAGAGATGCTTACTGTCCCCTCCCCAGTTGTATTAGGCAGCCTAACCGGCACACAAGGCTGAGGTTTGTTCCCAGACATGCCTGGTCTGAGCACTACAAGTAGAAAACGTCAGGCTGTCACAACATGAACATAGAGCCAGAGCAGTATGAGTTGCAGAAGCAAGGGAATTTTAAATCATTTTTTAAAATTCTCTACTTCAAAAGAAATGGAGAACAAATACATCTAAGAGAGCTCCTTGTGTTTAGCTTCTTTTTTTCCTGGTGTGAATACTCCAGCAGCAAAACTTCAGGCTGAATGTTTTCTTACCCTTCCCCAGCACTAAGGGAAGCAGATGGGCTCTAATCATGCTCTGATATAGCAAAGAGAAAAAAAGCATATGATGGCATCCCCCATCATGAGTCTGCCTTTATGCTTGCCAGTCAGCTGTGCACATATAAAGCAATCATGACTTTGTTTGGCATTTCCTCTGGAACATATGGTGATTTACTATGCAGTTTCCAGCATGTATTGACACTGTTTTGAATTGCACTTAAATCCCTCTTTACTACACGCACAAACATAAATAAATGTGTTTTATGTTTAGGGTCGTGCCTATCTGATAGCAGAAGAGTCCTACCAACAGCTATACAGCAGCTGCTGGAAGCCCTCCTGTCCCCAGAGACCGGAGATTTCAGTGGGAGGAAACAGCTTTGTGTTTTGGGGAAGACCATGGCACGTTGCTACAAAGCAAGACAGCTCTAAACAGACCACCTGTGCCCAGAGGATCCCCACTGCCTGCCTGAGAACACCAAATGGTTTCTGTTTATCAGCACCAATCCTGTTCTGTGCTGTTCTGCCTAGTCCCACTGAGTAGTGGGTTGCATAATGATCCAAAAATAGATCACTAAAATATGAAAATTATTAGACATACTTAATAATAATCCCTGCAGCTAAATTTTTCAGAGCAGGCAATTGGCTGGCAGGTTACGCAATTTAGCATCCAAGATGTGAGTCAGATCGAAAAAGAGGGAAGCTATCAGAACGTCAGTTAAAAAAGTTCCACCGATTTAGGCAGTGCTCTCAAATCACTATCAAGATACATCAATTGCAACAACTGGATTTTCAAAACTTGTGCAACTTTGGAACAAGTAACACTTTTCTCTCTGGTAATTGAACAGACCATCCAATAATTAATCTTCTCATGCAAGAAAATAAACTTTTTTTTTTTCTTTTTAAGCAGTATTAATATGAAGAACTTAAATTTAGCAGAGTCTGGGATTTCACTGAAATTTTGTAAAATCTAGAGAAATATCAAACAACATGATCTGTGAAACACCAAGACTGGAATATTCATTTATTATATGTTTTCCTTAAAACAAAAAAGGGAAGCCCATTGGACTGCCACAGGACTGTCTGCTGATCTTTATAATCATATTTGTAACACTTTTGAAACATTTTAGAGAGAAACCATAGCTCGTCTTTTAAAAGACAGAAGTAATTCCAGTGAACAACCCTTCAGCCCTTCACTCCTAGGGAAAATAACTATACTGCTCACAAGATGCCTCTCATATAGAAATATAATTAGTATAATATTAATTAGATGGGGCTCTACTTCACCTTGCTTTTAAGAAACTATTACCATGGTGCATAGGCTCTACCTTCTTTAATGCAGACATACTAAAAAACCCTATAAAAATAAACCTTTATACTGAATAAACATTCACTTCTCCAAGGAAAAGAGATGAGAAAGAATAAACTGCATATGACAGATGTTCAGATGCTAGCGGTTTTGTTTTATGCTTCACCAGAATACACTGGGATAACATGGTGATAAAGGCGGAATGAGAGCCTGCATAAACTGGAATAGAACTAGAAAAAGAAAAAAAATAAAGAAAATTAAATATTTGAATGGCACAAGATCTAAAACTAACCAGATGAAAACAGGTTATTAATAGCCTGAAAAAGAACCTGAAAAAGTGTCACGCAAGCAAGAAATCTGCCTTTAAATGTTCAGTCGTACAGCGCATTAAGCAAATGCAGATAAGAAGCACTCGTGATTACTCAAGGCACTTGGGTGAGTGGTTCGCTCACCTGAAGCTCCTACACTTCTGTGAAAAGCTGCTGACTACTGGCTTTGAGATTGGAGAAAACTTACTAAGGCCCAAGACTGGCACAAACAAGAGTGCTTCAAAGTAACACATTCAGCCATCAAAACCTTTGATTTCAACAATGGCCTTATCAAAACAGTTAGATTTAACAGTCAAAATTAGGCTATGGTTGTTTTCCAAAGCCCTTGTTCCCTGTTATTTTACAATGCTACGCTGATGCAGATCCCCACTTAAAGGGGTTAGAAAAAGCTTGGTGTTATGCCTTAAATTACAAACTTTAAATTACGAGGTTTCTAGAGCTCTGGAACTTGGGCTCTCACAATGTAGAGGGAAGATGTTCTCTGGAAAGCACAGGTTTCAAGGGAAATCAAAGTGGGAGCTCCTCCCTGGGTGGCAGCACTAGAATCATAATCAAGGAAATAAAAGGAGCTTGATGGCACCCTAACAAGGATGAGTCAATGTATTTCATGCTTGTCTGCCATCAGGAAAGGCAGAGACTCTTTACCAGTGCCCAATAAAAAGAACAGTTTAATTTCCAATGTCTAGCAAGCAGCTTGTTCCAAATCTGTTGTTTGCTTCAATGGAGTATAAAACAAAATCAAAATTAAATCATTTGTTTTTCAAAATCACTTAGGATGTCTAAAGGCAATTGAAGCTTTTTAATAGTAAACAAAGAATATTGCAAAACAATCTTAAACAATTATTATTATGCTATTAAAGTGTTACTTTTTTTCTGCAGTAAGGGCAAGTTACAATATCAGTACCCTAAAGAAAAAATAAAATGGGAAGCTTTCTAATGCAATGATGATTAACATGTCTTAAGACAAGCCTGTGTGAACTAAAGAGTCCCTGACTCAGGAATAGCCAAGCAGCAACTAACATTAGCTTCCTTGACGTTACAAAGGTAATTTCTCTAGCTTATTATTGTTACTATTGTATTAAAAGAGTTCTTTACTATTTGCTCACTCTTGCCTTACTGACCATGCAGAACTGATTCAGAATTTACAAAATTATTTTTAGCATTTTAAAATAAATTTACAGGAATTTCTTTACTAGAAGGATTCTTCACTGGTGTCAGATCCATTTCAGGAGGCTCCCAGACATAAGAACTATTCCTACTTGTTTGTTTGTTGTACAATTCCATGAATCATGAAATACCCTAAACTGAACTCTACTAGATTTAAAAGCAAGAGTTTATGCCTTCCTTAGGCTTATCAGGGGCTGCACATGAAAGGCCAACTACCACTGACCTCTAGGTACTTTTCCCAGTAGACCTGTCTGCTCACATGGAACAGAACCACCCTTCTCCCTGGTTCCTCAGGCTCCCACAGGCTTCAGAACTATCTCCTGAGAAGGTGCTCTCTCAACTCAGCATATGACAGCTCACAGAGAATGAGATGCACTGGCTGCCTGAACAGACATAGCTGGCCCAGGTCACCTTCAAAGGCTGCTCTGAAGGTGTGGGGCTCAACTTCTGCTGGTGAGCAGAATAGAGCAAATCACATGTGCAGAGTAAATCTCAAACTAAAAACATGACCTGGCATCATGCTCAGGCAGGGGTAGGCAGCGTGCATGGTGTGCCAAGCCAGTCTCAGCACATCCCGAGCACACACACAGTTGCTAAGTGAGTATGGGTAGTCTGAGCAACCCACAGTTGGCACTCGCCCAGCAACCACGGAGCAGCAGTTTGATCACATGTTTTTTCTCTAAGGTGGGAGGGCTGCAGGATGCAAGTGTTACATCTATTCTGGGCCTTAAAGCAGCTTTGTCACTCATGTTCACATGGGAGGAGCAGGAGCAGCAGGATCAATCACAAACCGTGATCACTGATCCGTGTGGAACTAAGATCACTTTTGATGGTCACCATGGCAGAGGCCCCAGCAGCATGACCTGCCCAGTGGGAGAGGTGGGCTCCATATCCATGTCATACAACTTTTAAAGCAGCATTTTTTACGATGGGTGTGGTAAAACACCGAAACAGGTTGCCCAGTGAGGTGGTGGATGTCCCATCCCTGGAAACATTCAAGGTCAGTTGACCTTGGGACTCCGAGCAACCTGATCTAGTTGAAAAGGTCCCTGCTCACTGCAGGGGGGTCAGACTAGATGACTTTTAAAGGTCCTTTCCCACACACACTATTCTATGATTCTATATTGGTTACCCCTGTTTCAAGGATGCTTTGTGGTAGCAGTAAGACATGATGCAGAGTGAACCACCGTAATCTCACGTCAGACTTTTTAGAAGGCACCGTGTTGGGAGGGTTATGCTTGGGTATTAGAGCAACCTTGAATACCAGGTCATTCAGACAGCTGAAAAAGGACGTCAAGCACGATACAGTCACTAAGCAATGCTCCTGACTTCTTCATCTCCTTTTTCTGGCTGCTTTAATAGTATTCCTTGGGGATTATGAGAGACAATTTGAGGTTGCCCTTTATTCTTTTTTATTGTGTCCGCCTGATCTAGGAAAAGACTGAAACACTGAGCAGTCTGTCCCCAGTCACCAACTGCTGTCCTATAGCCTTGTGGCTCACACAGCACCAGCTGCTCCATTCATCCAGGATGAATGGAGAGATACCAGATGCTCCACTTCTCTCCTGCCTATTTCTTTGTTTAACTTGCTTATCTGCTGAGAGGCTCTCTTGGTGCATGCAGCATTCAACAGGGGAAGAGGGACAAGCCCGTGTTCCAAGTCCCGTTTTTCTAGTCTCTCTTGACAACATTGTCCTTGTTTTCGCTCACTCAGTTGCTTCCTTTAGCACACTTCCATGTACTATTAAATACTTTTAGGGTGTCTTATGTTTCAAACCAGCACAAAATTAGAGTCTGCTTTTCCACTTCCCAAGGCATAATTCAACATAATACACTACATGCTGCAGATCTTCAAAGGTCTACACAGACAATCTTGGTTCCATTCCTCATTGTCACTGAGAGCCACTGTACAACACAGCAAATCACGTAATCCTCTACAGTTCAGTTTCCCTTCACATAAGGATAATAAATTATTCAATATCTTATAAAAAAAAAAAAGAAATATAGCTCGATATGAGATCTTTGGATGAAGTGCTCCATTTATATACCTTAAAGTGTTCAGTAAGGAAATTCCAACATGTAATAAAATTACAATATTATTAAAGGTAGTCTGGGAGGGGCCCTATAATTCTACAAAGTGTGCCTTTCTGAACAGCTCTCTGAAGAGAATGATGGGGCTTGGAAAATCTTCCTGACTGGAAAATGTGGTGAAACAAGCAATATGCAATATTTAATGATAGATTTTCAGAAAGCATAAGAAACACCTCTTCAATATTCTTGAAGTTACGCCTTCACATCACTAACAAATATGCTAGATGTAAAAATAACATAGCAATTACAAATCTCGACAAACTTTCATAAATTTTGGAAATATATTACAAGCCAGAAGCCACAAATTTTCCAAACTCCTTTCTTGGCTGCATCTTCATTACAGGAGGGTTTGGGTGTGAATGATGAAGGTCATTTACAAACTGTTTTGATTGTCAAACACAAATGACCATTTTCAAGGCTGCTGACAAAGACCATCATAATGCTTTTATGTTAAAGGATATAACTGATCCCAAATGACATCCCAGATAAAAGCTTTTCATTATTACTTTTTCCATTCACTCCAATGAATTTGTCACTGGACTAAATGTGAATCTCTTCTTTCAGAAAGGGTACAAGACAATCACAGAAAGCATGGAAGCCACTGAAACTTCTACTCCTAAAGACTTGCTATCTGAGCAATTTGAAAAATGCAGACAAGGAAAATCAAAGGCTAATGTTTCTAGACTATACCAAATTTCTAATAGCAAAGCCAATATCCATTTCTTAGAGCTAACACTATTTTATTCCTCTGCTATTGCTTTGTATCTTAATGTGAGCAAAGATTACATCCTCATATTTCCGCTCTAGCCTAAACCATCTGATCAAGTATGTGATGGAAGTCAACAGCAATTTTGCTTTCATTAATCAAGATAATAACTGGCCATAAATAACGTTTCCAGTTACTGTGAAGTAACAGCAAAACCTTGAAAAGCAACAAATCACACCCCCAACCCCTCCAGTAGAGGAAGACTACAACATGCCTCACTTCTGCAGCAGTACAAAGAATGCTGGAGTTTATGTGACATTGAAATTTTGTAAAAAAAAACAGGTATCAACCTGGAAGGTGGGAAACACACATGCATCTATTCTGGTCAACCTGGGTATACTATTGGCTCTTTTTAAAGAGTAACATCTTAAGAGTTTGTGGGTATTTTGTTTGGGTTGGGTTTTTTTTTTTTTGTTTGTTTGTTTATTTGTTTGTTTTTTAAGAATCAAGGTAAAAAAAAGGTTTCAAAAGGGGAACAATAATTCTGTATTTTCACATAAACACAATGCTTACGAAGTACATCATCCAATGAGTTACAAAATTATTGTGACAGAAATTTTCTTGGATTCTCCCATGTCAGCTGTGTAAATGAATCATGAAAAAAATTTGTTGTGTGGTATATTTTTTACAGAGCATAGGGGAGAAATGACCAACTATGAAGTGTATCAGAATGGTGAAAGCACATCCTCTGGAGTTTTAAGATGGAGGCATAGTACCTTTAAATGAAATGCAAGGCAAAGCCAGGTTGGGAAATGCTGGGGAACTGGTGTAGATGTGGTTTGCCAAAGCCATGAAGACTTGGAACAATGCACGTATGGAGTGTTTTCTCTCTGTATTTGGAAAAGACCCCAGAAGATGGTGACAAAAATAAGAAACACATAAGTATATGGTAATAAAAGTACATAGTATTAAAGTGCAAATACTACTTTAATTGGGTGTTGGGTTTTCACATTGAAAATGCTGTACTAATTAAAAATGGATTTAGCAGACTTAGCTCCTGATAAAAATCTGGTGAAAACATTATGCAGCCTCACAGCTGCATAGAGAGACAATGGATTTGGACCTGTGGTTACTGAAGATGTCCAGCTGCATGGGTGTTTGTGGACAGTGTGATTTCCAGTCCAAGTCCTGTATGGACAGCCTTTTGGGACACTCAGTGTACTCAGAGCAGCCTACCGCTCTATGCTCCTTCTTCGACTGAGGGCGATATTACTGAACACAGTGTATATATATATATGTCTTTATACACCCATATACATATTTATATATACACAAACACACACAGGATGCTGAAGTTCACACCCCATCTTGTAATGTGATAGGCAAAAGAGAAAATGAATGGGAACCAAAACTAAAGCAATTGCAAGAGGGAAAATATTAATATTGACAGTGTCTTCAAGTGGAGTTGAGTGCAAGTCCCCTCTACAGTCTGCTAATTTAGAAAAATTACTGTAAAAACACTTACTACATTCATTTGCATAGGGATTTAATATTCTACATTAGTGTCAGGTAACACATTTCTGTTTGAAAATCTGAATCAGATAGGTGTTTGACATAACAGTGCACTTCCTTTTGGGGAATGGATCATACAGCTTGAAGAAAAACTTGTTCACTGCAAGTATAATACCAAATTAAGAGGGACTGATTTGTGATCCTACTCTCAATATATTTCTCAAAGTAAGTCCTTATACCAAGCCACAGTCCAACACAATGCCCTCCTTAACACTTTAGCCGAGGCAACAGTTGGTAGTTACAATTATAGCAGGCGATTGGCAAGTTGCCCTAACAAGCTTTGTTTGCAATTGGTTCATTCCCATGATGGTAAAGTGTACGGGATTACAAGCTCAAAAACTTCCACAAGGCCACACCTAGTGGTTACTCCACTTCACATCCAGCAATCAAACACTTCAATGTCACTCTGGAATGGGCAGCAGCCTGTAAAGCAGGTTGACATTAAACACCGTATTACCTGGGTGACTCTTGCAGCAGGCTTGAGACTAAGGAATGTGGTACACTCCTGGCTACATTCCCATGGCAAGATCCTTGTTGACAGGCAACTAAAAGGCTGATTCTCAAGGATGGATATGGGAAAAACATCAGTTGTCTACACACACGAGTTAGTTTTACACAAACACAGTGGGCACCTCCCAGTGTTCAAAGATCAAGATGGAAAACTGCTCTGTTTCACACAAAATCTTAACAGCATTTGTTGCATTTAAGGTGAGATACTTGTTTTATGCCCATCATGGTGCATAGTAAATAGAGTCCTCAGAGGAACTCTGGAGACCTGTCTCAGGGATGCAAAGAGGGAAAGGACCTCCTTTGTCTCACTGTCCAAGGGCTCACAGTTACGGTAAAGGTCAAAAAATTCAAGCCAGAAAACAGAAGACCTGTAGTAGGGGGGTTTGGTCTGGAGCCAGGATGACAGTCTTTACACAACGTTAGCAGTAGTCTCCATAATACTTTTTTTTTTTTTAAATAAGGGGCTGTTATTTCAGCATTCACTGGAGAGCCAAAGAAAGGATCAATCAGATCACTTAGATTATAAAGTCTGACTGCTCAAGGACGTAGGTTTGCCATTGTAACTCAGCTTTCATACTGCACAGCCATCTACATTCCCTTGGACAGATTGAGTGTTTGGATCTACAGTCCTTTGAGTTCAGCTTTTAGTGACCATAGACAAGACCAGGTCAAACCTGTTATGCCAGGAAATCATATCCTTTTAATACGTTTGTCCTGGACCCAGCTGCTTCCCAGACCACAGAGATCATTTTCAGAGTTGAAAAAAAAAATGATACAGAAGGTTACTAAGTCACTGTTCTGTCTTTTGCTTGGTCAGTAGTGCTCCACAGTGTATGAAGCACCAGGTTATATCAGAAAATACAAGCACCAGGCCACAGAGGTTACCAAGGCATTGACATAATTAGTGCAGTTATAATACATGATAGAACATGGCACAGACATTCAAAAAAAGCCTGGGTAACAGCATGCATATATTAGAAAGAGAGTGTGACGCTGGAATTAATTGAGAGTTTCAGCAATAGGCCAGTCATGGTACATATATATATATAAATATATATATATATACACACATATACACTGACAGGGATGGCAGACACCAATAAAAACACATAGTTTATTTTCTTACTTAGAAACACAAAGGGATTTTCAGACTCTAGCCACTCAGTCATGGTAAGCAGTAGAACACAAACTTCAAGCTTTGGAGAAAGGGTAGGAATTCTTTGAATTCCCATGGAACACCCCCTCTTCGCAAGTGTGGTGCAAAACTGGACTAAGGCACCTCAGTACACATAACTGTGAACAGGTGGTAGTGCACTATGCACATACTGAAAATAACACTATTACACTACACATATTGCACTTCCATTTTTCTAAATCAACAAAATAGTAAGAAAAACATGAGTCGTTCCGACTGTAAAAATACTAGCGAGAATTTCACTGTTTTCACAATGAAGATTAGATTCCCAGACTGTGTAAGAGCAGTTGTCTTTTGGATTATCATCTTCTGTCCCTGGTGGTGGGCCAACATTTAGAATTTCCTCAGTTCCTAGGAAATTCATTTTCTATTTTAAAAAGGCTTGGGGAAGCTATTCTGGGGAATCCTCATTCAATCTGAGTAACCTTTCTCTGTATTAAAATTATTTCTATGCTTTAGTCTATGTGGGTGGAGGAGGGTAAAAATCAAAGTAATGCATTTTTTTCTGTTGAGATAAACAAGCTAGTGGAGGCGGTTGTGCATGTAAAAATGAGACAAAACCCTTTTTTAATGTTAATTTTCTATTACTCATCTGCAAATGGCTTCACAAAAGCCATGTGTCTTTTTTTTAATTATTAAAATAGTATGAAAACACATTTTATTCTAATTCACCATCTACCTTGTTAACTGTATTTTTTCATCTGCTTGGAATAGTTTTCCCATATATGAACACCCAACAAATTTTAAAAAGGTCAGACTCTTTTATATTTAAGGCTGTGTATTTTATGGGTCATTGAGGGAGAAAACCCTTTCCAAAACAATTCAAGTGCGTCAAGTCAAATGTGATAAAACAGATAAAGTATCAATTCTGTTTCTGGATTAATGAAGAAAGTGCTTAACCTCAATTTCTGGTTGACCAGAACTTGTTTCATTTACCACATTTTTTTTCCAAGTACTGGCATATAATTGGAATGTTTTCCGTACTTAGAAAACACATTGGGAAACAGCTAAAATTCTGTTTTTGTAAATTCACTCTGTACAAATTTAATTTCTAATTCAGTGATCAGAATGATAGCTAAGTGTTTAGTGACCACTGTGGGAAAACCTATGATATATAAATCTACAATAGCACAGAACAGGAAATAATCTCTTAATGAAGATGCCTCAAGGTAGTTATGGTTTTAGTATCAGCTTCATAAAAGAATAATATTCTTCCATTTAAAGGTGAATTGCAATTCAAAATTCACCCTCACCAGCTCTTCCATCAATTTATTGCATTGACAATTATTAATACCTACTGATGACTAAGTTACTTTTAATAGGATTTAATAGTGAATGGCCTATCAGAATTTCAACAACTTAATATTCCTATGGGGAAATACACATCTTGTTTTGTATGGCATACTAAGTTACTTCTCTGTAACAATTGTATAGACATTACACTAGAACACCTAAAAGCACAAAAAATTACTCATTATTCATAGTAGGAGAAGGCATCTTAAACACATGATGAATTCATTAAATCAGTTTAGAAGGGATTAGTCATTTAAGAGCATTTTAAAGAAGTGTTTTGCTACTTACCCGCAGAGCTTAATCTAAGTTACAGCTAAAATTTACATGAAAACGTATCGTGCTGAATAAAAGCAACAGAACGGTTTAGTTGTCTGTTTTGGGTATATGTGGCAATGATTTGATGCCAGAGGTGGCTTCTGTGAGAAGGCACCAGAAGCTGTCCCCATGTTGAACAGAGCAAGCTCTAGTTGGCTCCAGGACGGACCCACCGCAGGCCAGAGCTGAGCCAACCAGTGATGTTAGTAGCACCTCTGTGATAACATATTTAAGGAAGAGGAAAAATCACTGCACTACAGCAGCTGAGAGAGAGAAGTGAGAACATGTGAAAGAAACAACTCTGCAGACACCAAAGACAGAGATTTTCCTGCGACCCATGGTAAAGACTCCGGTGATGAAGGCTGTTCCCCTAGAGTTCATGGAAGCCCATGGGGGAGCAGATATCCACCTGCAGGCCATGGAGAGGTGCCCATTGAGGAGCAGGTCTTCTGGCCATGATCTGTGGTTTCCCGGGGAACCCACGCTGGAGCAGGTTGTTTCTGAAGGACTTCCCCCCATGGAAGGCATGCCTGCTGGAGCAGTTGAACTGCTGCCTGTGGGAAGCACCCACGATGGGGAAGTTTGTGAAGAACTGTCTCCCAGAAGAGGGACTTCACACTGGAGCAGGGGAAGAGTGTGAAGAGCAAGGAATGGCAGAGACTGAGCATCATGAACTGACCAAAACACACATTCCCCAAATCCCTGCACTGTTCAGGGAAAGAGACTGAAGAGCTGGGAGTGAATTTGTGCCTAGGAAGAAGAAAAATAAAAAGCAAGGATGGAGAGAAGGTGTTTTTTAGATTTTTTTCTTGTTTGCCACTATCCAACTCTGATTAATTGGTAATAAATTAAATTCATTTCCCCGAGTAAGTTTGTTTTGCCCATCATGGCAATTGGTAAGTGATCTCCTTGTCCTTATTTTGACTCATGAGTTTCTCATCTTATTTTTCTCCCCCTGTCCTTTGAGAAGGGGGAATGATAGAGAGGCTTGGTGGGCACCTGGCAGCCAGCCAAGGTCAATCCACCACAGTGTCTTGGAACTTCTTAGTTAATTGTGACTTCCGTTCCACATATACATCCCCACTAGGGAAACTATTTGTAGCCAGATCTTCCTCTGTACAAGCACGGGAATATATAAGGCTCAAGGCCGTATACATTAAATAGAACAGAAGTGAGTTTAGAATTGGAAAGTTTTGGAAAATAAACTTTAAGATGACTCCTCTGAAAGGTAATTAAGTTACTTTGGAGTGAACATAATCACATATTTCAACAGTCACTGTAGAAATATGAGCGTTAAATGCTTGCAGTTTGTCAAAAAGTTGTCTCCAAGTCTGGGTACTAAGGCTTTACCTGGAGAGGCCCAACAAACTGCAGAGGGGGAGAAGGAAGAAATCCAAGAACAGATCCTCCTAAGAGCATGGGTTTTCAAATCATTGACAGAGATATCACTAAAATTATCTGCAGAAGATGTGCAAACCTAACAACACGCAACATGCCCCAGAGCACTTCCAGTACAGAGTGTAAAATCTATTTGCCCAAAAATCTGTGAGCTAGCTAAACAGTTTTCAGTTAGAGACAGATAAAAGTTAAGATGTTCAAGGCCAGAGAAAAGATGCAAAAATGAAATATGGAATTTACTAATGACGAAACAGAATAAAATACCTTTTGTTTAGGTTGACATGGAGAAACAGTGAAGGCAAGAACATTCAACTACTTGAACAGTTTTTTAAAAAGCAGCATGGAAAAGAACAGAATACTTAAATGTTTATCTGCATTTGGACAGTTTTTTTGAAAATAAAAACTTTGCCTCCTGGACAGCTAATATAGCATATTTCCCAAGCCAGCAGCCCTTTTAGACATCTCACTCACGTCCAAGGTTCTCAGTTTTCAGTGCTGCAAGATGCATGTCAGTCAAGCATCAACCCCCTCTTCCCACAGAACTTGTGGGATTATTTTTTGGACTACAAACACCGGAGAGATAAGTAAGCTGTCATTTGGACCATTATGAAATCTGTCATCAAATGGGACCATATTCTAAAATTAAAACCTTTCTCTTCTCAGTGTAAGAGAGCTTTGTTAAAACCTTCCAGCACATCGGAAAGAATTCTGGGATAACATTTTGAACTTCTATCATGAAAAAGAATTGGAAAACTTGCCATGTGGAAAGGCCATGGACTACTCTCTGAAAACATTCTGCTGCCAAAACCCCCAGAGATTTAAAATCAGGGCTTAAAGCACTCCTAGTTGAAATGTATGATTTGAGAGAGGTTCTTTCTCTAGTTAGAGCTTACACTACAAAAAGAAGAAAGATTAAGCTAATGTTGAAGAGGAAAGCACAATTACATTTTCAAATTGCTTTTCAAAAGAGATGGTAGGAGTCCTGTCCGCTGCCACAGTTGGAGTACCATAGAATAAACACACCACTGCATGTACAAAAGCAAGTAATCTTTCACAGGCAAGGAGCGAGTCTATTCTGTTACAATCACTTCTCTCTCAAGAAATATGTTTTGACTGAGAGCTTTGGCTCTAAATCACTAAATCATGTTTGATTTGTAAAAATGCAGAACGTTCCTTGCAATTTCTTTCAGTCTTACAAAATCTCAGTAAACATACCTACATCCTATTGCATTCCTTCTTTTATTGCAGGACACAAATTTCAGCTTCTGGAAAAGCTACTTGTGCTTTCTATCATGATACTCCAAAGTATTCAGAATTAGTCATTTAATCTCTATCCAGGCTAAAACGGCCTACTAGAGAAATCTCAGCTTAATAAATTATGTATAAGAATTCTCTCTTTTCTGTAGTGTGTGTGATCACTTGAGCTATAACATCATTTTCAGCTGCAGCAGAATGAACTGAGCAAATACACTGTGATACAACTCAGCGTAAGTTAATATTGGTCACAAAGCTCATACACATGGAAAGAAGCAACTGCAAAACCAGAATGCTTACAGGTGCTGCCAAAGGCCTTTCACATTCCTGAAAAAGGAATGTGAAACTTGCACCTCCTCGCAAGCAAAAGACAATGACAAGAAGCTATCATGTAAACCAGTCTGGAGACCCAGCTGGAGGGGAAAACCAGGTCTCCATCCAGCCTGTGATTCCTGATGCCCTCCAAACCTGCAATATTTCTTTCATGTAACATATTCTCCGTAAGGGCGTTTGTCACTTGACTATCCCACACCCCCCTGATTCTCTCTGAAATTCCAAAAATTGAGAGAAACATTAAGTTAACCTGCTTTAATTTCACCACATTGTTATAGCAGGAAGTGCTCTGAGAAACCCTCTATCAGCTTCCTTTCAGCTGCAAAGCCCTTGAGTCCAACATACAGACACCTGCAGCCACAGACTGCAGTTCCAGTTTCTTAAGATGGTGGAAAGAGAAATGCAGCAGATGATTCTCCCCCTACTCCCATATTAAGATGAAAATTTCAATGACTGGCAGCAGAAAGAGTTAATTAAAGGTCTCCTTTCTCTTTCCCTTTCGGAAAAAGTTTTCCAAATTTGAGCTCCAGTTAAAAGGTAACTACATAGCTAATAATTTCAGGAGGGATTTTAGTCACTTGAGGAAACTGATCAGTTTTAGAAAAGAGGATATTTCACTGGTGTTTGTGAAGAAAGTGAGTGAAAGAAAACTTTTCGCAGCACAGACAGGGACAGTAATGACATGCCAGGGACAGAGCACTGGATACTTTTCCCTTGGCCACAAAGTCTTTAAACAGGCAGTACCATTTCATAATTGCATCCATGTCCTTGGAAGGGTAAAAAGGGGATACTGGACAAAAGTTTCCTGCCCTCCCAGCTCAACTCAAACCATATTCAAGATGAGCAGGAAGAACACCACAAGGAATAGAGGGAAGTTGTTTTTTACTTCACCTAAATCCAGCTCAAGGATTAGATAAGGTCAAGACCAGTTGACCATTTTTAGTATCTTTCAACACACCTGCATGTCTGCTTATTTCTGTCACAGACATTAGCACATGGATCCAGAACCCAGTAAGTGAGGGGAACATCTGTAAGGCCACCACTGTTCACTGGCACCGAAAGGCCTGGGACAGTGAGTCCCATCTCCACCAGGGATCACTACAGGAGACTCAGCAGCCAAGGAATATCCAAACACGGATCAATGTTAAAGCTCACTTAACCTGAGTGAAAATCAGCTACAAAACACCTTGCACTAAGTAGTGAGACTTAGTACCACAGCCAAGAGAAAGCATATGCACCCTGGAGATGGGGACACCTCAGAGGAATAACCCAATCTAAAAACATATCCATGAGATCCTTCTGGGGGGAAAAAAAATCCCCAAAGCTGCTTTTCCTATATTTGGAATCTGTATGAATATATTTGGCATGAATATACAGTATCTACACTTCAACTGGTTGAACACTTTTGGAGCTAGAGATGAAACTGTTTATTGAAATGAAAAGTAGAATTCTGGTATTTATACTCCAATGAGTATGCAATACATCACAAATGTAACTCACAGAAGGTACCATTTCATCTGAATTCTACAAAATTCCATTTGCAGAAATAGACCAGGAGAAGTGTTAGAAGCGACAGGCTGGGGAGCTACTTCTATAAAAAAAAATCACAGACAGTTAAACCAGAATAAATTCTAACTCTAAAAAGTTGCCCTTTAATGTGCATTACCTCAAATCTCTGAAATATTGTACCTTCCATGCGTTTCCAAAAGCATATACTATTCACATTATTTAACATTTGCATTCTGATTGCAATCAGCCTACTTTCAATAAAATAAATAATGTTACAGCTTGTTAACCTAGAACCATCAAACTCCCTCTCCCATTATCAATCAACGCCACTTTTCTGCTGACTGCAACTCAATTAAAATCCAATTATTTGAATAACTGGATGGAAATTGCTATCATAAGATGTACCTTTTTATTAGGAACATTTTGTGTAGAAAATTGACAGCACAGGAATTATGGCACTGTGGTTAAAAGATGTTTTGTAACCTGGGCTGGGAAAGGATATGCCGATAAAGGTGGAGGAACAGAGTGTCACTTCTAGAGTAGGTATTTGATTCTAAAATTGGGACTTTAGGCTCAGAGCAGATCCAAATTTATTAGATTCTGCTAGCATTGCTATGAGCTTTAAAAAAGTTGGTCTTTCTATGCCTCAAAACTTATTTTTACCTATGTTAAAATAAAAAAAAAAAAAAAATTGTTATATATTCCTAGAACATCTTACCACATTACCCACGGAATTAATTACAAAATATGCCAGTCAGTGATACTGATTCTTTAGGTAATCTCAATGTCAAATTTTTTTCATTTTTTTTTTATTTCTTACATTAACTAACACCAGGCAAGTAGCTGTGTACCTTCTCCTTGTCCTGCAAGAACTCAGTGTCATTTGAAAAAAAATGTCCTATGAGGAAACCCTCAAGTATAAGTTGCTTCTTAGTTTTTAATTACATCAGTTTTCCACTAGAGCTGTATTCATTTGACCAAAGCGTGGACAACAAATTCTTCTTCATCCAACACTAAAAAGCTGAATTCTTTGTTATTGCGCTTAGATGGAAAATAGCATCATACTATTTTAATTTCAGTACGCCAACTCCATAAACAAAACATAAAACATTTTGAAAAATGTCTAGTTGCAAAGTCTAATTTTACAAAACAGATTTAAAAGAATTAAACATTTCTATTTTTTCAGGTGTAACTATCTAGGACTTACTGGCACCTGGAAGTTAGGAACAAAAATATCTCCTATCTAACGTATTTCTTTAGCTGATCTCAGGTATCCTTATATCATAATATTTTAAAGCAAGTACAGGCTCTCCAATGTATTTCTTTTCAGTGTAATAGTATTGTCTTCTACCTTGCATCATAAAATCATATCATCTGAATTATACCTACTACAGTTTTAATAAATTTCTGCAGAGGTTGTTCACCGAAGATTACACAGAGGATTTAAAAGGAGCTATTAGATTACGATGACTTGCATTTGACAAAATGACTTGTACTGGCACACAGCAAGGAATGAAATGAGCCAAAAAAATCAAGGATAAGAAAAAAGAAACATTATAGATAAGCACAGTAATTCCAAAATGTGATTGATTCTAAAAGAAGCAACTCTTGATAGAATGTCATGTTCATATTACTTTTCCATTGTGATTACTCTTCTTGACTTTTGCTCCACATATTAGATTTTATATCTCTCCTGTCATTTTCTATGTGATTTCAGGCAGCACCCCTAATATATTTTTAACTGCTTTACAAACTAAAGTTGCATTAACTGGTGAACATTGTTTATCACAAGTCCATGACAGTTTGCAAAATGCTGGAATCTGTCTCTTGCCTTGAAATGTACAACTTTCACATACACACTGTCTACCTCTCTACAAAGCTAGCACAGGAATAAATGCTTATGGCCTTCTGGCTCTACACACCAGCAGTGCCTCTTAGGCAAGCTCTGAAAAATCATCTTCTAAAGAGAGTCTACAAAAAATGCCAGAATTCAAGTAATTCAGTTCTTTTTTCATGCAGACAGTCCTTAAAACTGAGATCATTTGTAAGATATATGTTGAAATCAAAGCTACTTACCCTTTTTCTCAAGTTGTAGGTCAAAATGAGATTTCTAGAGAAGGAGTGGGAAAAGGCTGTGTAGAACTCCAGCACTTTCTGCAAAGCATCTCTCTTAATCACATGAAGATCACAGTAAGTCAAAGCCCTTACATTAGCACAGGACTGGGCGAGGGTAGACTCCTTCCAGAACACATCACCAAAAACGTCTCCTTTGCCTAAACAAAAATAACAGCATTTCTTTCAATAACAGCACTATTTCCACCAAAAACGTAAACCAACATACATCCCATTTATACAGTCAAGCTTCTTCTGTTCCATGTGGTCAGAAAATAATTCTGCCTGGAAAAAAAAACAACTTTGAAATATTTCGCTAATAACTTTTTCTGCTATCTTTTTTGTTAATTACAATCACCTAGCAAAATTTAATAAGAATAACTCATAATCAAAAAGTTTTTCATGTGACAAGTCCCCTTAAAATATCAATAAATATCAATTCTTTAAAAATCAAGAAAAATGATTCATTCTTGGTTCATGTTTTCTTCTTATGCCTTTCAAAGAGATTAATTAGGATGAAATGCTTTTTCCCTATCTTCTTTTAACTTTCATGTGAAGGATTTGATTCTTGTATCTATGTTGTTGAGTTTGCTTAGTCTGGCTAAAAATTAGCCACTGTTATGTCAATAAAACCATCTTGTATAAGATGTCAGTATGGTTATAGACAGCAATGAAATTGAGTCCAAAACAAGAAGAGTACAGGTTAGTTATCACCATCATAACAATGGCCAGACATGAATGTTTAGCTGTTACACACTGGAAGAAAGAAAACAGCCATTTCCTTACAACCTTTCCACGAGCATATCATTGTGAGCTTGGGGCAGCCAGTGAAATCCCTGCTGTAGAATATTGCAATGAGGGCATTTGGGCCAGCCTGGGCCCTACAGCGCAGGGCAACTTTACCAAAACCCAGCTGAGGAACAGCTCCCAGTGAGGATTTTGCTGGTTATAACCCAGCTCAGGCTGGGCACAAAAGGGAGTGTGTAGGAGAAAGTTATGAGCCCATTTACAAGAGTAATGGTCTTTTTGTTTTTGTTTTTTTTTTTCCTTATTTTCCAACATACACTGCTAACAGAATAAGAATATTATACTGTTCTTGTTTTGAAATGTATTTTCCTCTTAAACTTCTGCTGTGTTATATCACCACTGCACATTTCTCTTAAATACCAACAACAAGGAAATACATTCACAATACCTATCAAGTTGAGGTAGGAATGGACCAGATGGTACCTTGTCTTATAGGTAATACTTTGCCCATAGCAATTCTTAAAGCCAAAGCATCAAAATAAATATTAGTTTATTGACTTCAACCAGGCCCTTTTGGGTTTCATTCCTTAAATAAATAGTCATGTATAAAAGGCTATATGAAAGTCAAGACAACTATCATGAGTATAGAGCTCAAGAAATCTTGTAAATTAAACCCAGAATTCCCATCTTAGCCCTAGAGCTGTACTTCCACCCTTACCTAATCTTTCCATTAGATGATAAGCATTTTCTTTTTGAGGAGAAGCTATCAGCTTGATGGTAAGCTACACTGTAGTGCAATAAGTTGTTGTTCACACTGAAGTGCTCCCAGTCTTCCACAGAATTCCTATGCAGCCCACCCGCCATGGACCAGCTTAGTCCCTGATCACTTTGGAGGAGCATACACTCTTTTAATTTTAAATGTGTACATACACTGAAACTACTCTTTCCATTAGCGCATTTTTTCCTCAAAAAATAGGCAAAGACACCATAATGATAACTCTTCTTCCACCTCAAGTCTGCTTACATGGGACAACACCAACATCTGGAGACACTACAAAGGCTGCACATCAATAAGCATGGTGGCACTCCAATAGCCCAGTACAATAAATGAATTTTCATTTTAATAGCAATGACTTTTCACAGTCAATTATTTAAATTTTCAATTATTTAAATGTATGCTTTTTAAATAGGTACATTAAAAATGGCTCAAGAAAAATGCTTCCATGCACTTAAAGTAGATTCTCATCTGAAAAGCTTTTAGACAGACAAATACACAATATATTCCAAACTGAAGTGAAACAATTTTTATGCACCATAAAAACTGATATGCTTCACTGGGTAAAAATGGATTGTTTGCCTTTGGAATAAATATGCTTTTACTCACAATCTTCCAAGCAATTAGCCAAACAACTGTTTTAATTAACGCTCTGGAATCTATCAAGCATTGAAATGTGCCATCACTGATGAGCAATAGTTAGAGCTGGGAGTCCAAGCACAAGGGAGAGGAATTCTAGCTTTGTTCTAAGCATATTTCTTACCATTTCCAGACAAGTTTCCCTATCTTAAAATGAAAATAATAATTTTTAATGTCCCACAGTAACATGAAGAATAATTAGTACAATGCAAGCACAAACAGCATGGTGCTGCTACGCCTACCTCAGAAGTTAGCTGTCTTACTCTTTTTAAAATTTAATTCTGCTTTTCACATAACACACAAAGACACAACTGTGTTGTTCACCTGTGGCAGCAATGACACTTTCTCTTTGCTATTTGTAACTCCTCCCTCCCAAAAAACTCTCCCTCCTGCAGTTCCTGCCACCCCGGGGAGCCACTTCCCATTAGTAGCAAGAACAGCACAGGAAGGAGCTACGTCTGCTGGGTGCCTACTGAGCCAAACCAGAGAAAAGCAACACATGAACCACAAACTGAGTCAGATCACAGAAGCCTCTGTTTGAAAGAAACAAACAAACAAAAAATCTCAAAAAGTTGTACTTGATTTCGTTAAAATATTTCCTTGAAGTTAACAATCAGTGATTTAGTTGAAAACCAATCCTACATTATATTTTGGCTTCCAAAACAAGGCACTTATACAAACACCACACTGCTTTGATTCTGTCAAGTGCATTCCCTAAATGATGCATATAAAAAGTATCAAATTTGATTGTCAGATTCTAAAAAGAACCATCTTTGATATTCATAGAAAAATGGGGCGCGAGGGGGGTGAGGGGGGAAGGAGCAGTAGAAAGTCTTTATAGCAAGAAGGAATTAAAATTCCACCCAGGAGTACCTGCACTGGATTAGAACAATTGGCCTCTTATACATAATAAGGAACTGCATACCATCTCCCTTTGTCTATATGTTCTCCACATAGTAAGATCAATCACTCAGGAAAAAGGAACAAAAAAAAAATGTGGGGCAGATTAAGTGGGTGTTTTATCAAAACCATCTGTAATTAGAAAGCAAGAGGGGCAAGGTGATACTTCCAAGTGTGTCAGAAGGAGGTTGGCAAAGTCTAATGGCTGCATTAGGGAACCTGAGCCCAAAGCCTCTTTTTACGTATAACTCCAGGCTTTATATATTTCACCTTACCTCTGAAGAAAGATTAAAAAGCTAGAGAAATGCAGATGGCATTTGTTTGTCAGTACTTTGCATTTCTCATTCCCAGCATGCTGAATTCCAGACATTTGCCAAGAACATTATCTGTCAATCACACTTGAAGTGGATGATCTAAGCTTTTACCATCAATCATTTATATTCCCTGCTGAATTTGTGGGCTGAGGACCTTTTCCACCATCAGCTCAGCATGTACTTGAAATCCAAATAGTTTTCTGCCTTTTATATTTGCTTGTTTGTTTTAATTATAATAACAAGTCCCAAAACAAAATTCTTAAATAGTGAAGACTTATTTTATAAAACTTTCTGTTTTCACGTTTTTTCTTTCCCAATTTCTTTTCACATCAGTATTGCTATTTATGAAGTGAAAAGATGATTTCTCTGGTACCACTGTAAATTCAGCCTGAGTCAGGCATAAGGTCAAGCCACATTCACTCTGTCTCCTGAAAGCAGCATCAGTAATGAAGATGTGATTATTGCTGCTTAGTCAGGTGTTTTGCTGATTTTCGAGAAAAGAACTACATTCTCATATTACAGCTATACTGTCTTGATGCCACAAACCTTGGTTTTTTCACTCCTACAAAGTGGAAGTATTGAAGAGCTCTCAGACAGAAGATATCCACTCCAAAAAAATCTGATTCATGTGTGGAATATGTGCTTGATTGATAACCTACTCAGTCCACTCTTGGGTCCTGGATGTCTGGAAGTTGTGGTGCAGTTTTGGTGTGATAGCAGCTGGGTGAGAAGATGAGGCCATAGATTCATATGCTGAAGGCCTATGGATGGATTTTGAAGGAGTTCATACAAATCCACAGGTTTTCAGTACATGGGGCAAAATATTCATGTTAGAATCATCCCTGAATCAATAGTAATGGTTGTTACAGCAGCCAACATCAGAATCTAGGTCGGGTACCTTCCTGATCTGCCTTCATCTGCATGTTTAAATGATAAAATGGGGATCTGACATAGTCTCAGCAGATCCAAAGATAAGCTAAAATGACCAAACACTGTTTGATGGTACCTCAGTGGCAATGCAGCACTAAGCATATCTTGGAAATCAGGTGTTAGCAAATACTTTTATCTGTTATGCTGCTCCACAGTGGCTGCCACAATGACTTTCCCAGCACAGCTCCCTGGAGCACCCACGCTGGCCTGCACTCTCAGGATTTGTTTGCCACCTCCAAGCAGTGGGAGACACCAACTGCTGTAAAGGCAAACACAGATTCTCTCTGCATAGGTCTCTTTCTAGTGACTGCTCAGTTAAAATGCTGCTGAAATTTAAAAACAAACAAAAAACTGGCCTGATTTTTTCCTTCCTTCCTCCCTTCCCTCCCTCCCTCCCCGGAGGAAGAAGTTAGTCCCTGTCACAGGCTCCTACCAATTCTATTCAAGCATAATTCCACTAAGGACAGTGTATTTACCCCTGGTGTTCAAAGCCAGTGACGTGAGACTTGGGTCAAATTCCCTCTGTGATCACCACATGTTTATTTGGCTTAAAGTGAAAATCCTTCCCTCTACTCTCTTCCCTCATCACCTCCTAATCTAAGTAAGGCATGCAATTTAAATTTTACCATTTTACAAAGCAAAGAAGGGTTCAAGGAAATGAGAGTCATTAGAGCAAAAAGAATTTTTCCTCTTGGTGCATTGTTTTAAGGCAACGAATATCTGTCAGGCAAAAAAACCAGAGCTACCATTTGGCACTGAGGTAGAGTATTCAGTATCTGTCCTACAGATAAATTGCACAACTTGACAGCCACTGAATAGCCTGTAGTTTGGTCCTCCAACACAGTACAGCTGGCAGGAGATGATGCATGGAAGTGATTTGCTGCTTTGGATTCTCTTAAGATTTCTGAAGTGGAAACTGAGACACATAATGGGAAGTGAATGACCAACTGCAGAGAATATACTATTTTTCATTAGCCAGAGTTTTAATTACTCTATTCCTCTGCTAAGACCTTAAAAAAAGCCTGAGTATCAATGCCACAGAAACTAAAGTAAGAGTTACAGACAAAACAAACTGAAGTTGCACTTTCAGTGATTTGCCTGGTGCACAAATAGAAACTCAGTGTATCTGTTCATGTTGTAAAACACAGCCTGGCAATATTTTGCAGACACTTCACTATACAACTGCATCAATTTTCTCTGTTGAAGCAAATTACTGTACAGACAAAGTAAAAACATTTATTTTTAGAGATGAGTAGCAATAACATGTATTAGTTACAGCTAAGATTTGTATTATCATTATTATTATTAATGTGTTTATTTGTCTCTGTGAATAGAGCATAGATTATATGTCACTACTTGACTTAATGTGATGAGAAGAAGAATTTTAAATGTCAATTGGGCCCTACCAGGCTTACTCACAGAAAGTTTGGAGGCTTCAGCAGAATCTGATTAATTTATCCTTATTTGTGTTTTAATGGTTACTGTAAACCAGTTATGAGTATGTGTCCAGTATGTACAAACTCAGATGACATGGAAGTTACCAGCTCAAGTAACTGGGCTCACAAATATATTTGAATAAATTTGCATTGAGAATAGAAAACAGAAAAAACACAGCTCAATTTTTGTTGTCATTGCACATGCTAATTCTCTGCTAATTGCAGAGTGGTAATTCTCTGATCAAAAAAATCCTACCTGAGAGGATCAAACTGTATTATCCTCTAAGTTATTTCTCTGATTACTTAGAGACAGGCTTTAGGTTCTAACTATTGCTTCAAACATACCCCGAAACCCCCAAATTTTATTGTATTTCAGACAAAAAGGATTCACAAGAAATGAGTGTTTCATGCAGATTTTTTAAATTATTTTTTAACCTGCCTTTTTAGTGAAAATAATTTATTCTTCCTCCTCCAAAATTCTGAAACAGAAACAAAACTCTACCCAAAACAAAAATGCATTCAGTGGTTCACCTGCCAGAAGTCAGGGTCTTTATAAAAAGCTGACTGTTTTGCTAAGTTATAATTTTTACCTCTTCATACCTCTAGTTGGAGTATGCACATGCACACAATATGCAAACCTTCCCAATTCAGCCTGAGATATCAAGGGATGTGCTGGAACAGAGAGCCTCATCTCCACCCTATCTCAGGAGCAGCTGACAGTGTCATGGATCTCTGTTGCCAGTGGCCTCCCAGACAGTACCATCTTCCAAAGGGGACTTCTTCCACACGTGGTGCTGTCAGACTATTTAAGAGCACATCATGCAAAGCTGCATAAATTTTCAATAATAAAACACAAAACACGCCAATAAGTTCACTCCTGGGGCCTCTATTCACAGGGAAACTCCCTCCTCCTCAGTTATTCCAGCAAGTCATTAACTAAGTATTTTAAAAATCTGTTTCTCCAATACCCTGTGCTCTCTGAGACCATCTACAGACAGCAGTGGACAGGTGATTCATGCTTTTAATGCTCTATCAGAAGCTAGACATAGAACGACTAATGTCTGGCTGAAGTTTTAAAATTGGCAGCTCCTGCTACCAACCCACCTCAGGTGTCAGGAGCACAGGAATATGGAATACTCTCTGTCCAAACCCACCATTTGGAATAAACATATATTCCTACAGAAAAGTTTTAGTGCTGCTCCTACATCCACCGTGAAATTAAAATTTTGTATTAATGTAGACTCTTTTATGCCACGGCATCTTAAAAAGTTTAGCTGGATCTCTGTTTTTAATACTTTTGCTGAGTGTACCTGGATGGGCATTGGGCAAATCAAACTCTGAAAATTGTTCCTTCAGCTGATCTTCATTGAATCACTTCACAGAAACATGCTGCTTGTACGATCTCCTATTATAAGTCAACCTAAAAAACCCACAAACCTTTAAACTATAAATAGAAAAAGCACAATAGAACTCCTGAGGATAAAGATGGATTTTAATTTCAATCATTCCTTTTTGAAAGCACTACTGGTCACGTTACAGTCTTATTCAATAGCACAAACAATGCTGTGACGTTAGATACTGTCAGAAAACTCTAATGCCATCCATAATCCTGCATTTCTTAAGCCTAAGAGCGTAGCAGCTTGGTATTTTTAACATAGGGAGGTGTGCCTACATTGAAAATTCAGGTGAAAAATGAAGCAGAGAAGTAAGGGACTTCTTCAAAGACTTGGAATTAAATAACACTAGGCACTAAAATACCGAATTAAGTTTTGAAAATGGGGTATAAGACAGAAAATACTTCTGCACTGGTATTTTCCTTCCTCTAAAATAAACCATCCCTGTGGTGCAGTTGCCCTTGCACTTTGCACTGTCCTATCTGGATGCAAATCTGTCCCACCAAAATCTGAATCACTCCTCTTGTGTCTACAATGGAATGAAATGCTTACGGCTAAATGAGTAAGCTAAAGCAATTGTAAAGAAAACAAACAATTATTCTTATAACATTTCTTTAAGACTGCAATTAGATCAAATTAAATCAGCAGGAATTTCTCCACACAAAGCAAATGGAGCATTTAATATCCTGCTGAAACAAAACATGGCACATCAAGCTCTCCTACAATACCATGGTAAAATCACAGTCTCCAATCTTGTCAACTTTACAGCTTTGTAAATAAGAATAAAAGATCTGTGTTTCAGGGTCATACAAATTTCACTTCCTCAACTCATGTGTGAACTTTAATGTAAATCTGTGTGCATCCTTGGCACACTCCCCGGCCTCCACTCCCCCCCAGAAATTCCCATTCTTACATTGTGTTACTGCAAACTTTCATGCTTATATAATATCTACATTCTGTTATTTCCTTTCGGCTTCGATAGCAGCAAAAAGAAAAGCAACAGCAAACTGCTGACCTTGTGGACAGCAGTGATATTCCTTGCTCACAACAAATTCCTGACTTGATTTCCCTTTCTATCTCATTCACTTTACTTGCCCTTTGTGGAGTCAGGAGGTGGACTCTACAACTCTCATACATCCCTTCCAACTCAGGATATTCTATTGTGCTACACCAACAGTCAAGAAAAAAGTTTATTCTTTTGGAAGTTTTTAGCACAAATAAAGATAGCAGGAACACAAATGCAGAACAGTTGGGATTTAAGACTTGGGATAAGCTGTTTTGTGTGGGGTTTTTGTTTTTTCTTTTTAACAAAACCTTCTAGTAAATGTTATTTTTCTCATCCAGTGCTCAGCTCTGAGCTGTGGTTTTCAAGGCTTTGGTTTTTAGTTGTTAAATGAAGGTTTAAAGCTCCCTGTCTTTAATCAAGTCCACAAAACTAACCTCCAGTGTTACCATCCATATACACAAGGCCTCCTTCCAAGAAGCATCAAGACCATTCAGCAGCTTTGAACTATTCATAGAAGTAAAGATCTGCTGTACAGTCCGGCCATCTAGCAGTCATTAAATGACAAATCAAAGAATATGCTGAATTGGAAGGGACCCACAAGGATGATTGAGTCCAACCCTTAGCCCTGCACAGGACCATACCCGTACACCATGTGCCTGAGAACATTGTCCAAGTGCTTCTTGAACTCTGTCAAGCTTGGTGCTGTGACCACTTCCCTGGGAAGCCTGTTCCAGTGCCCAACCACCCTCTGGGTGAAGAATGTTTTCCTAATATCCACACTAAACATCTGACACAACTTGAGGCCA
This sequence comes from Empidonax traillii, assembly GCF_003031625.1. NCBI lineage: Eukaryota > Metazoa > Chordata > Aves > Passeriformes > Tyrannidae > Empidonax > Empidonax traillii. Next base: position 105,619 of record NW_020956024.1, read on the forward strand.
TTCCCTCAGGTTCTGCCACTGGCAACCGCAGAGAAGAGAGCAGTGCCTGCCCCTCCTCTTCCCCTCACAAGAAGCTGCAACTGCAATGAGGTCTCCCCTCAGTCTCCTCTTCTCCAGGCTGAAGAGACCAAGTGACCTCAGCCGCTCCTCACATGCCTTCCCCTCAAGGCCCTTTACCATCTTCGTTGCAGCAGTCAGAAAATTTAAGCACAAGACATTGTCTTCCTCACTGCTATCTAGAAAAAAACAGTCTGCCACTCTAGTTTGCAAAGGTCTTCTTCTTCCTTTCTCTAGCCTTTTCCTGGAATGTTTTGATAAATTTTAAAGATTACCCCTATTTCAGGCAGAAAGGGTTGGAACCAACTTGGGTCCCAGAATCACTTGCTTCCTTCAGATTTCCCAGAGAAGAGGGATTTTTCTGCTCAATCTTGGAGTACTATTATGTCAGTCATACCTAACCCAGAATCGATTATTTCCTAGAAAGGTCAAAAGTGGTTTTCTAAGTCATTCAGATATTTGTACATTCACACAATATAAATCCTTTACTAAGAAGGCCTTCTGTCCAGCCCTTCTTTGTATTTCCAGAAAATACTTACAAAAGGATATTTTTGCTACTATTTTCATGACGTTATCTAAGCACACATGCAGTTGGAGACATAATACAAGAACTAGCACGTCCTCTAGCAATCATGAGGAGAGATTAAAAAGGTTCAGATTAAATGGCTGGAGGGTGAGTGAAGTGCCCTGTTAGCCACATGTTGTGAAATGACCCCAGCAATGGCACACATCTGCTCAGCTGGACTTCTGACATCAGCTTATTGTTTACCACAGTTCCAAACAACCTACATTCTCACACTTGACTAATGAAACACATACCTTCACAGTGTAAAAAAACATAAAAAGTGCAATGAAAGACAGTTTAGGTCTTCAAGCTTCCTTAAATAAAGAAACAACACCTAGCCATGTAGGCTTATTTCACACTCAACCCCTTTTCCCCTGCGTATTGCCAAGAAAGCTTCAGTCAGACTTTGTGTTCTGTGCCTGGAACTCAATTAATTCAGGAGGAATATTTGATAAATTAAAGAAGTTATTTGATAAATGAAAATGTAGCCGATCTCCTGAGCATGAGTAGATTTTAACTTTTCAAAGACCTGCAATAAGGTCAGATTTTCAGATAGTCGGAGGCACAGCCCGAAATGTCTGCTCCAAAGCAGAGAGACTGAGCAGAGCTACCAAATGAAGTACACATAAATGTCTGATTGTTTTTAACAGCAAAAAAACCAACCTATTTTCTCTACCACATTTGGATAAATGGGTAAGTCTTTAAATAAGAGTAGTTCAAAGAGACACTGTCAGTCTCAGGTGGATAAAGCAGCAGCAGGCCAAATGGGAGGGCTGAGAAAAGCTAAAAGCAAAGCCAAGTTGAAAACAGTCTCTTAATGGAAATCCTGCACGGTCTGTGCTTTGCTCAGTTCTCTTCAGGGGCAGGGACTATGTGATAGAATGCTTACATCATCACTTCATCTTATGCACTAACAATGGTGTAAATGGGAAGAACGGGGAAGAAAGGGAAAACAGTCATATTTCATCCAAGCAGCTTCCCACTAGCTAAGCTTCCCTTTTACATAATCCCACCCTCATACTTACATGTTAAAATAGTAAAACATAGTAATACAGAGGCTTTTCTTGCTAAGTCTTCCTTTTCTAACACATTTATATTAGAATGAATCACAGATAAATCCATCACCTGGCTTAAAGGTTTTTGTTTCTTTGACACATCAAATCCAAAGATTGCATTGCATGGACATTGGTAGTCTCTGTGTTTGAGCAGAAATTTTGCACAGAATTCAAAAAAATATGTCTTTCATTGCAACAAATCAAAGTCCACACAAAATGTTTTGATGTGTTAAAATTTTTTTTTTAATTTATTTTGTGTGTGTGTGTGTTTGTATTTACATCAAAATAATGGGGAAGGCAATAATATTAGGAGACATACACAGAACGAGCACATTTTTTCACTGTTGGTCAATGGGCAATTTCTTCCAACTCAGTACTTGTATTAATCTAAGTCAGTCAAAGTCAGTGCTTTGTTATAAGAACTTTAGCCAGAACTGAGGACATCCCTGCCTCTGTGGTATTACACGGAACTGATTTGGAAGGATATTATGAAAGTGTACCCAATACACTCCAAAGCTACACAATATACTTTTATGTGCTAGTCTGCAAGGTTGAATGTTTCAGAACTTGAAAATGTTTCATGTGAATTGCATCATTAAAGGATTAAGTGTAGTTTGCCTTTGGTTTATGTAATGCTGTATAGCAGTCACACAGACTAATTTAGGGATGCAATTCATCTCTCTGTTGTAAGGAAGATACAGGATACAGATACATTGCAAACTGTGAATTACATGACAGCTAAAGTTGAGCAAATAATTCCCCTTGAATCATTTGTGCATTTACTTTTTTAATTTTTGTTTCAAAAATGCCTTAAAGAAGATTACAGTCTCTCCAACATACCTCTTAACTAAAATTACCCTGTAGAAATGCTCACGTGGTTTGCTGTTACATGCCTAATGTTCATAGCTATGCTTAGTTGTGACTGATAAAACTTATCATAGGTTGTTCTGGCTGAGTGATCAGCAACAATCGTGTTTCTTGTACAATGTACTTTATTTTTCCTCGTAGTACCTTGTTTCATCTGGTATACTTTTCAGCAAGAGCTTGACAAGCTTAGCTAGATATGAAATTAAACAACAAAAAGAACAACAAAAATAACCCCCCAAAGCATTGTTCTACATATTCTACAGATAAGAAAACTGAGTACAGAGAAGTTAGGCAGGAAACCCTGGCCCATCTCCTGCGGCATACTTTAGTAATGTGGTGGGTAAATTACACAATGTGAAAGGAGAAGAAAGTCCAACTGATTTAGAATAGCAAAAAACTTAGTTAAACACAGAATTTCTTATCAGAATAGAGAAACCTTCAACAGAAGACTGCACAGCCTGGGAGGGGGAAGGTAGGCACACATGTGGAGGGAAAGGAATTCTTTAGTACAGAAGCAGAAACACAAAAATTGAAGTACATCCAAAATGAAATCTTATAGAATCACAAAGAGATCCCACTTAATTTTACTTTCCTCTTCACTTACAATATTCACAAAGAAAATGACAGAGTTCATCAAGTTTTGTGAATGCCAGAGAACTGACTCCAAATGGAAAATTAAAAAAAAAAATAAAATTAGTTGTGGAGGGAAAAGGATCAATAGTTACCATCCCAGGAGAGCAGTAGCAACAAAATACTTCTATTCATCCAGATACCAAGGGATCAGCCTCATTTATCTGTGGCTATCACTCTGCAACTGCAGAGATTAGGTTTCTCAAGCAATCTAGGCTGTTTTCTAAAGTGAGTGTTATGATAGATTGCAGAAGTTACAAGTAAAGATACGGATAACATTGTTATCTTTAAAGGACATTTTAAAAAACTTTTGTATCATTGCTTTCTACCTGCTCAAATAGAGCAGCAAGAAGTTTTGAAGTTTTCTTCTTGCAGGGAACCCAAGTGGTGGCTTTAGGGGACACAAACTGAGAGGTTTTAGTTTGTTCTACATTTGCCATGTTAATTCTCGAGAGTTCAACATGGAAAAGGTAGTAAATTCTTGATGTGCAGCTTAGACAAGCAGAAGTTGCTAGTATCATGCAGCACTGAAGAGCACAGGTGATTCCAGAACAAAAGAGAATCAGTTACCCTCCAACTTTTCACCTTTTTAGCTTCTTATGTGGCACAAAATATTATCAACTTGATTCCCCAGGACACTAAATTCACCCTTTACTATACATGTTTAGAAACAGAGAAAAATCGAACTCAGGCTATTTATTAGCTCCCTCATTTTTCAGTAGACATCCCTCTTGGGAGAGCTGGGTGTATGTGTTCAGAAAAAGTAAGATTGCCAAGCTCTTTTCTTCTCTTTTTCCTGGCTTCTGTGATTGACAGGTACTGGATTAAGCCACCATGAGAATTTACCTTACTACAAAAGGGTCTGATAGAATCAAATGATAAGTATCACCTCCTCAGTGCTCCAGCCACAGTTCATCTACATCTATTGGATTATCCCACTCTTTTCTCTTAGCTTTGCCTCAGAATGTTGCTCACGTTACTATTAGCTTCTTTTTAATGCTTCAACACAAAGCTGCCATTCCAAGTTTGCACAAATTAGCTCTAAATTTTTAAATTACTTCGACTTTGAAATGGATAAATATTATTTTAACATGAGATCTAAATAAATCTAATTGTTGGAAAATTTCCAGCAAAATTGGATTATTAACAGGGGGTGGGAGGGAGGCAGGGAAGACAGGCACGTTTAAAAAAAGTTTTTTGAGTCCTAAGTGGAATTTCTAACAAAAAGAGATGTGTCGAGACAGGGAGAACTTCAAGAATGACCAGGATGCTAGTGCTCAAGTAGAGTTTCCACTGAGAGGAAACGGGGTTAAAGCAATCTAGAGATGAGATGATTGCCCCTCTATTTACCTGTGTGGAACAGGAAGGACAATAAAATATAGTTTTTATATTTATCTGGGCTGTGGTAAAGATAACTTGACTGAAGTTTTTTAAAAGAATGAGAAGAGGTTATAAAAATGCTCCCTGCATGCATATTTGTGCATAATGCATATTATCAGCTGCGAAACTTACCCAAAATAGCAACGACTTCGTCATCCTGGATTACTTCCAAAGACCCCGAAACCACAAAGCAAAGGCTGTCGACGCTCTCTCCGGCGTGGTAGATCAGGTCTCCTGGAGCACAGTGCACTGTCTGAAATTCCATGGCGAGCGCTCGCAGGCACCCATCGCTCGCCAGCCTGAAGGCTGGGTGCTCCTTGAAGACTTTGCGGTTCAGATGCACACAGATATCTGCTCTCATGTCCTTAGGGCATATCTGCAAAACCTGAGAAGGAAATCAGACAATCAATTCCTGTGCGGGGCTTTTATGTGCCTATTATTGCTAGTTTACTACACAACATTTAAGAACTACTTTCCTCTTTCTTGTAAAATTTCTAATCTTGGTCTGTACATATATTTTTATATTATTTACACACATAAGCCACAATGTTAACTTAGTCTACTTTATAATACCTGAAAGAAAATACTCTTTTTATCTCAGCAACATGCTGTGCTGGATACCGAATTACCAGGCGGCCTCGGCTTTTTAAAACAATAAAACTGAGGGCACAGTAGTACAGAAAGTGTTGAAGAAATGCTTCCTGAAGGATTGTTTCTAGAGGGTAGGTCACTTTTTTGACAGGCAGATTCCACTAAAAGCCTGCTCAAATTATATGCTCCAAGTCATAGAATATTGTCTAGAGGAGAAGCATGATCACACATCTCTTTAACACACAGACAAACAAAAAGTTATTTAAAGCTTAATTGCCTCATAATATTGAGAACTGCAGGTATTCAAATTTACCCCTCAGTGGCACTAAGAAGTTTTTTGTTTACACCAGAAAGGGACTTCAAGGTATGGTACTGTGTTGGGCAAGCTGATCTTCCAAATGCAATGTTCCTCGTGGCAATTCATGATGTGTTCTCTCCTAAGAGAACACAAACTGATGCTTAGCACAGCGGGTACCAGGCAGGGCCATTTCTAAAGCTTTTAAATATAATACAGACAGCAGAGTGGAAAGAATACTAAATTACTACTGCATGTACAGATTAAAAGTTCCTGGCAAAACCACTGGAAATACGCAACATGAACAGGGTTTGGAGATGACAAAAACCTTTGGAGGATAATCTATGATGAAGTACACCCAGGATGTATTATTTGAGAAAAACATTGAAAAATTTAAGTCTGCCCCTTTATTTTAATTTTTTCACTAATAACTATTCCATCCAATTAAGGAACCTTCTGGTTGAGCTTCAGAGTTACTCCCACACATTTTCCTAGATGGTAAGAGAGGAGAAGATGAAGCAGCCTCGCCTCAATGGAAACATTCTGGAAAACATAAAGGTAACACTGGAAGCAGTACAGCTATGTCTGCACCTTACAATGGGGCTCTGTGCAAGATCTGAGCAGAGAACCAAGCTCATAATTCATGGCACTGGTTCCAGATATTATGCCTGGTACTCCAAAGGCAAATGACTAACAGTAATATAATTATCTTTGTCCCACCCCCAAGAGATCTGTTATTACAGGTATTACCTTCAAAAAGATGTATCTCTATAGCGCTTAAGTCACGATCTTTTTTGGCTGCCCCACACAGAGCAGCAGTTAAAACCCCCAGTTCTCACTTTTCCAGGCTCACAGAAGTGGGCTGAGGCAGCAAGACCAACATTTAACATGGAACACAGGTAACAGACATAGCTGTTTACTTATTTTGTTTACTCTGGCAACAAACACATTCTGTACTGGCAGATTCTTGACAAATTTTACTACTGGAATTACACACATCCTTTGCAGTTACTTAAATATAGCACACAAAAAGGGTTGCTGTAGTAGAAACTGGAATATAAAAAAGAGTATTTAAAATTATGTTCTTATCCAAACCCCTTGGTTTTCCAGTTGAAGAGGAAGTTAACTCATTTTCCATTCTCCACTTACAAAAGTTGTCTCCAGACTTCACAAAAATTAAAGGGATTAAAGACATTTGAGAGTTCCAAATGGCAAAAGACTTTCATTTGCATGGGAGGTAAGAAATATATCTTCATATATTAATTTTAGAATCTTGCCGTAGCTCTTGGTTAAATTTTGTTAAACTGGCATTTTCTAGACTTTATGGTCTTTGCTTTTAGCTGACTAAAAAAGTCACGCATGTCTGTAGTTAACACTGAACTGAAAAACTTGTGACCTACAAAACAGTGAGAAGACCAATTCTGTGCTAAATTCATATTTAAATATTTGCCTCATCTGCAGGAAGCTGCACTGCATTACACAGTAGCACAACTACCACTGTTCTATCTCACGAGCAATACATGTTTTATTCATTGCATGACATCCTAAAAGTTAAACACAGGCCTGGGAGTTTATGGATTGGCAGAGCCATTAGTGAGCCTTACACCTGCTGGCTTTTCCTACGCAGATGATAGTTGGTTCTTGGTTTACCAGCCATCACCAGTGGCTGTTCAGCTATGAACACACCAGTTATTGAAAACAACACTGTATTAGGCTCTTTGCTGTCCTGACAATTGGAGACTTTTTCCCTGTTTATTAAAATTATCAAAGGCTACAGTGAGAATTGTTGTGCTTGGTTTGGTTATTCTGCTGTCTTCAAATGCATTCTTAGAGCATTTCTCTCTTTACGAGAGTAAGACAAGAATGAATTTTAAAGATAACAGGAAAAAAGCCCATGTTTTACATAGCAATTTTTTCTTCTTGCTTTGTTAAAATGGTGGCTGTAGCTTGTAATGGGGGGTGAATGAAAACAGCAGCACTCACGACATAATGTATCCTCAGATGCTGTCTCTCCATCTTCCCTAAAATGTATGTACCTCAAATCTATAATCCCACACAGCTTCCAACCAGCACTATCCAGCACTAAAGTACCACATCTTTCTGAAAGCCAGTATGAGTGAGTGCTTACAGAGTCATGGTCTGGGATCTAAAAATGGCAGATAAGCTGAAGATATTTCGGAGAGCAAACAGTACCTGCTGTACCTCTTGGTCTCCAGACAGCCCAGTGCAAAGTCACATCTGTTCTACTCCTTCATAATGACACTTTAACAGCTATACAGAAATGACACTATTTGCCCTTTAACTGCATCATCTACGGTTTAGAATACTAAATTAAGCTGCCAACCAGAAGGCTGGTGACCAGAGCATTAGTATAATTTCGTGAAAGATCCACCGCACAAATCACATCTCTTTACAAGCAGAAGAAAAACAGTATCTATCTCCATAAAAGCTGGAAACAAATACAAAAGAGGGAAGTAGTTGCTTTTGTACATTTGTTCAAGTGAAAGGCCATTTGTCATTTTAAGACACAATGGGAAGTTACTTGTAAATTCAGTGAATTAAAATGATAACATTTGCCTCGCATAAGGTAGATTTCAAATAATACATTATTAAATACTTCCAGCTTTCATTAATATCTTTAATCTGCACACAGAATGTTACATTCAAATTCTACAAAGACATGTTTTCAGGTCCACAGAGCTGCAAACAACCTCACTCGGAAATAATACAAAAAAAATCTCATTTGGAGAAATGGGGAGATTGTTTTACAATTTGGAACTTGTTATTTAGTTATCATCCTTATTTACTGAAAACTAAGTGCCTTTTTCATCATTTTTATACAATTTCATGCCATATCACTAGCAAAACACGCATACTTTTACCACTAGCATATGCCAGTATGACAGAATAGCTGAAATACTGTATTTGAAAGTTTAAAATTAAGGGAAGCTACTACTTAGAACTATTTAAAGAATATTTGTCTTCTTTACTAAGACAGTACCTCCTGTTTATTTTAATGGAATACTTTCAGGATGTGACTTCTTTCCTCACAGTTTAATTTACTTACCTTTTCAGTATCTATTCCTCTGGACATTGACCAGGTGGAAACGATGTAATCCATCACACGTTCACTCAGTCCTTTAGGGACCTGGTAGAGCTTTAGGAAGTCCCGGACACTGTTCAGCATTTCATGGTATCTGTTTGTATTAGCGTACATTTGCTGAAATATGGTTGTCACATTACCAAAAATGGTGGCATACAGAAGGGCTGTGAGAAAGAAGAAAAGCCATAGAAATAATACATAATTAGAAATGGTGATCAGTCTGTGTTCCACTGTGCTTTATGACTGGAAATGCCAGGCCCTTAAAAAATGCGTACAATATCAGTGCTGTGTTAGGAAGGCCTGATGAGCACAAGCATTTTATAGGTCACCTTCTGCATTACAAATTGAGGACCACCAACAACTTTTGGGAGGGCAGGTCCTGTGTCATGGAGTTGCTGAAACACAACTATTTGCCTTTGTCCATAAAACAATTCAGCAGTACCCAAAACCTTAAGAAACCACAACAGAAGACAGAGGAATTTTAAGACAAATAGTTTGACAGTAAATACTTTAAATTTTCATCTCTGGTTTATAGCACCTGTGTTGAAATGCCATCAGTGACAGATCTCTAAGCTTTAAGTGCATTATCACACTAGTAAGCTGAGTCATCATTACCCACCTCAGTGTGACAACAACAATGCATCAAAGCAGAAGATGGAATATGTAATAAACAGCTACCATGGGTCAGTAATTTATAGATGCAAGTTTAATAGTATATAAAAACTCACATTATGTTTTATATTCTTCAGGCAAAAGAACTGCAAGACCTGAGGCAAGGGCTATAGCCCTCAGAGGCAGACCACTGCACAGCCCTTCTGACTTCATTCAACACAGTTATGAAGCCAGCTGGATCATCAAGATGGGTTTAGGAATAAACACGAGAAAGAAAAAAAGACAGTGTTTCCAAGTGCAGAGAGAAGCAAATGAAAACACACAAGATTTGAGAAGATCTGCCTGCTGAAGCCCAAGACAGAAGAGCAGGCTGGTGGCAGCCTCAGTGGTCATGTTTTGATATCATTCAGAGGCTGGGGCTGAGGGTCTTTCAGCCAATCCAGCCCTGAACAAAGGGAACGGACAGGAAACCTCAGTGGGAGCTTTCCTATGTTGTGAATCAGGTCAGTGATATGTGACAGGCTGGCTGTAGAGGCAGAAGAACAGACAGGCTGCAGATGTGATGATAACCACCAGTAAGTGCTCTGGATTGCTGAGTAAGTTCTTCCTCTTTATCATTTCCTGTCCCCCAAAACAGGCACCAGATTATCAATATCATATCTCTTCCACTCAAGATAAAAATAAATAACTGAGAAGAGAGTATTTTGCGTTATCTAAATACCCCTTTTTGCTGTTTATTTGCTCCCTCACCACCTATTAAAAAAATCTTCATCCCATTCCTTCCTTTGAGAATGCAGCTATTTATTCAGGTCAGTGTTATAGGCAGATATCCTTAAGGCAACTAAGATGTTTTAGGGTTCTATGACCAAAAAAAAACCTTTGATACTGTGCAACAGAAACTTACAGGACTGTCTTTCCCCTGATGATCAAGAGACACAATTTAAATTTAGATTTGCTCAAAGCCTTTACGCAGCTGATTCTCTACAGAATTCCTTCTTGATGCTGCATGACTTCTTTTCTTTTTATGAGTTTTTATAGAGGAGAGCTCTCCCCTTTTCCAACAACCTCTCTGTACAAATGGGTATAAAAATGTACTGAAAAATGCGCAGACTCAGTTTAAAGAAAAGTGAAGAGTATGAATAGGGATGCAGTGACCAGAAACATATATATTATATCTCTGTTTAACCTTAACTTGTGCCTGAGCAAAACCGTATCATGAAGTCTGATGCAATATGTAGGGAAGAATGATAAAATGCTTTAGAAAAGAGATTTACCATAATAGCTCCCTAGTCCACAAGTATTTTGTATTAGAACAGCATTACTTTTCCCTAACTAAGTCCTGGTTTGCCCTCTGCTATGCAAACACAACCCTACAGGACACTGCAGTAGCACGAGGCATCCATAAACATTGTTCTTCTGCCAGCCAGCACAGCACTGAAATAGGTGACCGATTAGGAAGAGGGTCACAAGCACATCCCTGTCTGTAGATTTCTGGGCAACCGTACTTGTGTCCATACAACTCTCTGGCAAACAACGAGACCTGGGGGCTCAGTGCCTTGGCATGTACAGCTCTATGCCAGCAAAGGTAAAAATGGAGTCACCGCTCTGTCCCGTTAGTGTTCATCTACTTGAAGCCTAAAGGAAAAACCAAAATTTGGTTTCTCCATTTTGATTGCTATGAGGCAAGCAATTCCCACAGCAAACTGCAGCTCCGGTATGACAATTATCTTGGCAAGATAAGTTATTCCTGCCTAGATTAATTTTTCATTTTTAAAAAAATTCCCAAACTTACAATCCTTAATTTATCATTAGCTAACCATTTTATTACTATTAAGGACACATTAAAGCCAAGGATTTTTGCAGCCTAATATTGGGTAGATACATTAGCATATTAAACATTAAACTCTTCTGCATGGAAGTAGCTGGCTATGTGCCTTTCCTTCTTTTCAAAGGAATAATGAAATGAACCCACTGCAGTAGACTGCAGCCCCAGAATGATTTCAGAAACACACACTCTACTATAGGAAGAAAGTTGGGCTACTTATGACAGAGCAAAATCCCCAACATCTCCTCTCCATGAATGTCAAGATATTTCAGAAAAGACAGCCCCCACACACACATTAATATTCCTTTCTGACAATAGATAAAAACACATTGTCCCCAACAATGTGCCTATCCATTTACAATGCAGTCTGTGTTACCCCATCTAAACCAGTGTTTGAATAATGTCAAAGATAAAAGCACAGCAATTTCCATAGCAAATTACCCACACAAGTGAATCTTGAAGGTCAGACACAGGTTGGAAAGGTCACCCAATCATCTGCTACTTTTAATGATGTAACAAGAAAGAATACAGACATAAATACAAGTCAGTGCAGGTCTCAGCTACCACAGTAAAAGATCTGGGATCTGATTTTAGAATTATAAGAGGAAGAATTTCTATCTGTAAGAATGAGAGGTTTACAATTACCCCAATTACAGATTTAAGTGTGGCATGTGGTTCCTGAGATGAATCATCAGATTGATGATGATTTGTTCAAAATGCACTCATCCAAAGCCCTCACATACAAAATGTGTGCATGAGAACTACACAGCAACAAGTGAAACCAACATCAACTAGTGAACAACCTCTTACATCTTGCCCCAAAGGCATGCAGAGCTTTCTGAAACCAAACTGCATTTATCTTCACTTTCTGGAAAGCTGATTCAGCTGATCCAGATTCCATCCATCTGCATATAAGTTCCACTTAACAATTAAAAAACCAAACCAAATCCCTTTTACATACTGTGCTAACCTAAATATTATTCAAAGAGCAAGCACCTGGATTTACAAATAGCAGATGATATAAATGTATGACTGCACTTCTGTTTCATCAACAAGTTCCTAGTTTACAACAAATTATTCAATTCATGGGTGGCTGTGAGAAATCACAGCCTTGAAAAACTGTTGCACTACATTACTTCTCACTGAATATGAAACACAATTGTAAATTAACCAAAAAAACTGTATGTCTCAAAGGCATTTTTCAAATAACGCATTGTGAGGTCACACAAAATTAACACTGATCAGATAAAAATAAAAGCAGAAATTAATAATTGTTTGTATCATATCATAATTATATGAGAAAACCACATTATTTTTAAATGTGCAATTAGAACAATGTAAGAGCTTATAATTGGTGAGATTAGAGGTCTTGATTAATGGTAATTATGCTTCTTATGGGTAGAGAGCATGCAGTTAAAAGGAAACAGATGAAATGTTAATTACAATCTGCAAGCAAATACCAAACTGAACAGGTATCTATCAATGAACTCTTTACAGAATTAGTTTTGATAGAATTGTTATTTGTAGTCTTGCAACTTGAAATCAAAGCATCTAAAGTAAGATCTACTGATCGAGTATCTACGTAACCTTCTAGAATTAGTACAGAATTTAAACAGGCTGCCCCATTTTCTATCAAGACAGAGGCAGAATTGTTTTATTTCCTACTTCTTAGGAAGCTTTGTGTATTATAAAGTTTCCTATTTGTAATCTTTCATCTACCTTTTGTTTTTTACTATTACAATGCGTAGAGATACCATTTCATTTAGCTGGTAAAGGCAATCCATCTACGTCCTGAGGACCTCGCTGCCACCGTCCAAGCGTGCTTGGCCCCGGCAGATGAACCTCAGGATTAAAGGGTGGGCTCAGTTCCGCGCACACTGTGTCTCACCTAAAAAAATCCAATGCGCAGGCTGGAAGGTGGAAAGACCTTCCCCGGTTCTTCGTTCGCGAAGAGACTGGCCATTATATACATTAAAGAATAAATGTAAACAACTTAGCCATAATGTATTAGTTCAATTAATACTAACACTTCATTAATTTTAACAATATATTTACAGAACAGTTTCACGTGGTAGAAAACAAATTACAATTGCTACTATCATCTTAGCATGTACACCAATTCCTGAATTTCACAGTTTGGGAAAAAAACATTTTTTAAGTGAAAGTAAGTTCCCAGAGGAGCTCTCCCCCATGTTGTCCCAGTAACTGTTAGATCCTGCTTTTTGGATTCTCCTGGACTAAAACAACAAATACACTGCACCACCTCCCTTTTCCACTCCACCAGTTTCTAATTTGCACCTCAGAAGCAAGGCAGTAGCAATTGCAAAGATCACAGAACTGGCACACTACTATCAATGGAGCAAGTCTGAAAATCAATCAAATGGCGAAGAGCAAAGCTAAAAGCCTAAATATGCCGTGAGGGACACGCGCATCAAGCTATGTGGCAGAACCAGTTGACTTCCAGGACGAAAGATGAGAGACCACAGGCAAATTTTATTTAAGTCTTAGTCAAATCCTACTGCAAATCTTCTCACTTTCATCATCCCATTTGCTAAAATCACCCTGCTGACAACAAAACTGGGACACAGAAGGACTACACTGGGCTCCAGCTACAATGGAAACATCTCCCCTACAGAAGGACAGGACACCAGTGAGGTCACAGCTGACAAAGGCTAAACAACAGAGCATCAGACACATAATCTTTTTTCGTCTTCCTATCACAAAAAAACCCAAGAACTGCAATGAAAGGAAAGTCAGGGACATAAACAAGGGAACAGCTGCTCCAAGAAGCCACTTAAGCAACTACGAAGGACTAGACTAGTAGAAACATCTGTGCACTTAAAATAGGCTGTCTGCAGTGTGTAAGGGCAGAAAAGGAAGAGTTAAGGACAGCTATGGAACAAACACCAAAAACAGCTCCCACTGTTTCTCTCCTCACACCCTTTCCTAACTTTACAAAATAAAAGCAGACTGCTACTGCAGTAGCACAGATGAATAACCTCCTGTTATCAACTTGCAGTTTTGCCAGTTTGAGGCTTAATACGGAAGAAGAGAAGAAAGTGTTGGTAAACCACCACACCCTCCAAAGATGCTGAGCTCCAGCATCCCTTAGGATGCTTCAAAACCGAAGGGGTTTTATTTTGATTTGATCTGGTAGCACCCACCCAGCTGGTAGCAGCAATCACAGGTGTTTTGGCTCACAAGAATTTCACAAGGCTGGGCATCCTGCACAGTACAACTCTCTAACAGGTTTTGCTTTTGCCTTCAGCATGTTTGGGCTGAGATAAACAGCATGGGAAAACACACAGACCAAAACTGATCAGAGGAGTGATCAGAGCCAAAGTGAATAAAAGCCAATAAAACAAACTTCAGCATCAGCCCTGCAAGAAAGCTCTCCAACACAAACAGCTCTCTCTAAACTGAAGGGCCCAACAGCACTCTGCTCTCTATGAAAGGCTGTATCTTGGATCCAAGACCCTGCTTACGAAAAGAGAGTATGAAGGGCATCCTGCCAGTTCCATAGAAAGGAAAGGGGGTAGCTATTACCTCCAGGGCCAAGGCTCCTACCTCTGGACAGCAGCACCTAACTAATTAACAAAATCCCACTAATTAACACTGTAAAATCTGGATTTTGACAAATTAAGAAGTGTCCAAAAAAGCAAAATGGTAAGAATCGTGATTCACAAATCTCATCATTCATTTGTTTTGACAGCTACAGTTTAGCATTATATTTACACTGAAAGGCACTAACAGTCATCCAGAGGGGGATTTAATGGCAACAATAGACTCCACTGCAGCTGCAAAAAAAATCTTTTTTCCAAACATACCGGTCCAGACTCACCAATTGAATACTTTTATCAACACAGGATGATTTCAGCTCTATGTATTCACTAACAGGTTTTACCATGATGAGAATTAATAAAATGCCAAATCTGATTAAATCCTCTGCAATTTGTGAGAAAGGACACTCTTTTACTGTTTTGTAGAATTTTACGGACAATAAAATTTAAATTGTCTAGAAATTGAAATAGATTTCCATTTCATTTCCCAGCACTAATGAACAGATCACCATTTAAATGACGACTGAGCCATTTAAGGCCATAATTTTTCTTCTACAGTTTATACAGAGTAATGCATGGCCGTTTCAATTACTTGGTTAAAATTAAATCTCCAGATACTGCTTCTAGATTTTTGCTTATTTGCACCAATGTGAAGGCTTTTGCTTTGAAGCTCTTTTTAACCTACCCTCAACTTATCTGAAATGGTTTCCTCCAATTAGAAGCCAACTCTCCTCTTTTTAAAATCTGTTACTGAAGTAGAGCTACACATATTGAAAAGAAATAACCCTAACAAACCACAACTAGGAAAAGTTCTCTTTTCCTGTGAAACTGCTTACCTACACAGTTTTTATGATTCCTCTGTTCACTGTATTTCCTCTGTGACTTGTATGATCCTGTCTACAAGGTCTTGCAGGAGGGAAAGCTAGGGAGACTCAAGGAGATCATCTGTTATCCAAACTTTCTAATCCTTTCCCTACAATGCTGATGCATATTTTGCTGGGCTTTGTACTGCTGGCTCAGGCCTGTTCTGTAGGCAATTACTGAGCCTTATTTTGTACTAACCAACCTGTGGCCTTTGAGAGTCCAGAACTGGATCTGAATTTTGCACACCAAAGTCATGATCCAGCACTTGTGCATGCAGAATTCTGAACCAAACCACGACTGTTGCGACACAGGAGTTTGATGACTAAAGTCACTTGCAATGTTTAAGCAACATTATCCAGTCTGATTCCTTTTAGTCATTGCTCCAACCTCATTTAATTAAGGTATCTTACATTTGAGTGCAGTCTTTGGAGTAATTCTTTGTCACAAACGATAATTGGATTCAGGTAGCTTCCCCCTACTCCCATCAGAGCACCTATGTGGGAAGTTGATAGCTGGATGCATTTCTTACTGAGTACATTCAGATCTGAATCCATCAGTGAGACCACAAGGAGGAAGGACCCAATGCCCCCCCTGAGCCTGCAGTGTTCTCACTTCTCATTAGGTTTAAAAACTCTACTCAGCTATGCACATAAACATGGGGTTTAACACTACTCCACAGGTGCGAGCACGTACACCTATGATGAAAGTTGAGGACACCGTTAGGAGAAATACCAAGAAAATGCATTTCTCTTTGACCACTAACTTTCATCCAATTACTTATAAAAGCTTTTGCTGTCTATGTAGCAAGTACAGCACAGTCTTTTTTTAGATTTTGTCTGCCCTGAGAACAAAAGAAAAGGTAAAATTTTAATGCCTATAAATTACCCCAATATAAAAGCAGAGTGGGATGGAGGTACTATGGTTTCATTGTGAAGTGAACCAGAGGTGGGTGGTAGAGTGCTGGCCTCATCCAGCCAGCTGATGTAAAAATTGTGTAATCCTCATCTCGCAGATTCTAGACAGAAGTAACTTCTCTGGATTAACTGTGTTGTCCCCAGACCAAAAATGAGTTAAACAGAATCCTGAAAACAACATCAAGCGTTTAACTGAAACCTGTGTCTTCAGTAGCTCACCTGGCTTACACTTACCAGCACCCTTCAAGCTGACTTTGCCCCAAGCGGTCACACTGCGAAACCACCACTGAACTTAAGTGCTTGTGGTAGTCAGAGGAGCTGTCAAGTCTGTTCAGTTGACAGACCAGCCAGCAAGTGTTAAGAGAATGGCTGCATCTGACAGGATGAATGGATACTGGACATAAGGACAACAATTAATTTTCAGTTCAGATCAACTTTGCTGTGAAATTAAGCCCCTAAAGCTATTGCACTTAACTGGATTGTGCTGTACCTGTCTGCTTTGCTTCACTGCAGCTCAGTCTGAAGCTTCTGATGCAACAACCTTGCAAGCCAAACTGCTGGAGTGTTGCTACTTCAATAACCACATCAATACTGCAAGATGTTCTTCAGCTCACAGTGAGTAACCTGCCAATCCCATCTTGCACGTGAACAACTTTTACTTCTGGGTGCAACAAATATAAACAAGTTACATGATATATTCCATACAAAGTTTTCAAACACTTCCCAAACGAACATAAAGACAAACTGTTCCCAAACCTTCCCTTTTCTGGTATCATTAAACAGTTACAAATATTTAACGGTGCTCATAATACAAGCAAAAGTAATGAAGTTTTGAATTATATTGAGTAAACCAACAAGGTCAGAGATAAAGATAACATCTACAGATGAAGACTAATTTGAAGTGGTTAAAGAATAATAGTCACTGGAATGACTAGGTTTGAGTCATGCTCCTCCCACACACTAACCACAGGTGTGCTTGCAGACCAAAATCGATAGGTGCACACAGTATGTACAGGAACGTGAAATGGGAATAGCTAATAGACAGTGAGTTCTCTAGGGGAGGCTGCTTTACTGACAAGTGAAATGACAGGCTAGTGAAGACACATATGGCTTATCAAAAAAAACCTGGAACAACCGTTTGCCTTTTTAATGAGAAACCATGTATGGCGGCATGGGAGAGGAATACTTTCCTTTTGAGTGGTGAAAAGGGTTACAGCCTAACTTTCCGAAATGGCTATTCATTACTGTTCCTACGGCTCCAATTGAAGATGCTTCTATTCCAGGCTGAGTCTGCTGTTTTATTAAAACTCAGCAGGACTAAAAGCAGCAGTAAACATGCATACAGCTGGGAGTTCCACACCTCACTTCTGAACAGGATTATATTTATCATTATATTCAGAGGTAGATGCTGTTGCATGAGATACTGCTAAATTCTTTTTGAAGTAAACATTACATGGAAATCATCTGACATCTAAAAAATGTCAGGTAGCTGAACTTCATGCTTTGTTGAATTTGTTAAAAAGTTATCACAAAACACAAATATATTTGTGCTTATACAAACACATACAGTAAAAAATAATGATGCAGTAATATCCCACTGGGACCTTTTTGGAGAACTATTCTGCTTGTGCAGTGCCTGCACCAGGGAGGCACACAAAAATGCCATTTGCAGATGCTGAAAAGCTGAAGCTGGCCAACAGAAAGTACAGAGGACTCTCGAAGGTAATGAAATACCTTTGTCAGTAATTTGCAGCTACAAACCTCATCCAACACTTAGGCACACAAAGCTTTTCCTTGCTTAGGGAAGAATGATTTAGGGAAGACTTCAACTACGCTCCCCTGCAATCAGTGTACATCTGGGATACAACAGGCCTGTGTTTCAGATATTAATGCAGGAGAAGAGATCTGAACTCACATCTTCCATTTTCCTGCAGAGTTCCTTCACCTAAAGGTGACTGGGTAGTTTGAGAGAAAGAAAAAGGAGAGGAAAAGAATTTTTACTGTTAGACCTGTTCCAGTCTCTGCAAATACAGCAGGGGTATGATCCCAACTTTTCCACATCCTTAGACTCTTTTAACCATGAAATAACCGAGTGGAATGGAAGAGGCAGATATCTCTGGCATAAACACAGACTGCTTTGCTTTCACCTCCCCACAAAGCAATGCATTTTCTGGCAGGCTTGCTCAGGGATACCTGGCCAGCCACAGTAGGTTTGAGAACACCTCCTATCCTAGCATTCCTAAAGATCCCAGGAAAAAGGTAATTTCTAAGATGAGTTTAAGTGATTTTACGTGTGTATATCAACAAAGTCTTTGGAGTCACAGGGACATAAGGTGGCTGTGGCAACTGGTAAAAGTAGCCAAAATCTCAGTTTTAGTAAGCCCTAGCACATCATCAGGGGTCAAATCTCAGAGTAAACTGTTCATCAGTGAGATCTGGGGCACATAACATGAAAACAATGGCTCCTCCTGAACTTAAATCCTGATATTTGAATTCTAAAATGAAAAGTCTCCCCAGATCCACACACTCTGCTGACACAACACTGATCTAGCTTAATCCCGAAGCAGTCCCAAGGCAGTCACTAAGGAACCATTCCACAATAATTGTTGTAGATCATGGATAACTCTCACAACACCAGAGGACTTCCAGAAGAGTTTCTGCAGTTATCACAAGTCTTTTCCTTGTTTAAGTGCTGAAGAACTTGCCTTCTGTAATTCTCTGCCATATACAGGATTACCTAAGCAGCATCTTAAATCTTCCACATCTTCTTAAATTCTCCCTTCCCACTGATGAGGCAAAAAGATCTTACAGCTCATTGGAGACAAATAGTAAGATATGGTCAAACAATTGTAAATATATTCCATACCATTTACAAGCATTGAAGTTGTCAAAAGATAAAGAAATAAAAAAGCAGGAACTTATTTTAGCACTTAAATTGTGGCAATAATCTGCATTCTTGCCTTTTGAAATATACGTGAGGTAAAGAACCATTTGTTAGCTGTGTGTGCTACCATAAATATTCATTTACTGGTCTCAGGCACAAGACAAGGCTAGAATGCTTTTAAATAGCTTGAATTTTTGATATTGTATAGCTACTACTGGCTGACAGATATTAATGATTCTTGACAGAGTGCTTATCTTTTATCTCTTGCTGTAATCAATCAGCACAAGAGCAGCAGGCTATTAAAATATTTTTCTGTCATGCTCACTTGACATGCTGTGAATGGTACACAGCATCAATATTGGGTTTGGATTTTTTATGTTTTGGGTTTGTTGCGGGGTTGGTTTTTGTTTGTGCGTTTTGGATTGTTGGTTTCTGTGGTTGGTTCGGTTTGATTTTTTAATAAGAGAATCTACCTGCAAACCACACAGCTGGATTCTCTAGATCAGTTTTTCTTGAAGCTGTCCTTAAATATCACTCCTGATGTGGAGTACTCAGGATCCAGTCACCTTGGTTTCAGCTCCCTCTGAAAAATGTCCCTCTGTCTTCCTTCTATCCCGCCTTTCTCCTCTACACATGCACATGCACACTCTTCTTTAAAACCATTTATCCCTGTCAAATTCTTGTCATCTATATGGCCAAAAAATACTCTTCATACTTCCTTCCAGAAGTCCTGCCCTCCTGTTTTCTCTCACTTCATCCAATTTTCTGTTCAACACCCTGTCTTCCTCTGGCCTTTCAGAAACCTGTCATGGGAGCAGTGATTTGGCAGCCTCTCTGCATCGCAGAGCCTGCAAAATTTAAATCAACAACTCAGCAAACCCATCAAAGAGGCTGCCAGACCTTCTTGGCCTCAATCGAGAAACCTAATGACTAGGAGGGAATAAAAGTTAAATTAGACAGTCAAGAGAACAGAGAATCTTCAAAGATTGGAGGAGGGGAAGAAGGGGAGGGACAGGGATACAAGGCTAAATATGTAAGAGCAGGGTGGAAGAGCAGAAAAGGAATGCAGGTGAGGTTAGGAACGCAGAACACAAAGCATCAGCCCATAACTGAATGGGTGAAAAGAAATACAGAGAGGGCTTAAACATCCACTTTTCTGTCCAGGCTTGCCTTCCTGATATCAATACCCTCGAAGTTGAAAAGACACACCCCAGTAGCGCTGTAGAGGGAGGGAACAGCTACACAGTGGTATGGTATGTGCAGAGCACAGTGAAAGACATTCTGTACTAGTCAGATGTGAAGAATTAGAGTGGCAAGATAGGCAAAGCAGAGACCAGGAGCAGTTTGCATAAGGCCACATGGGAGAGTGTGTGACAGAGATGGGAACTGAGCCCAAACCTGCCGGCTCAGGTCCTCTCTCCTCTGCACTCACCCCCACTGGCTTCCACACTGTATTTGCAGTATTTTTTAGCACTGATGAGATAAGCAGCAGGGTTTTTTTTCACATTTTGCTTTGCCCTTTGCCTACCAGCTTATATCTTTTGCAGGTCATAACATCTGTTTGCTGTGTCCAGAACCTTCTGCAGATTCTAGAGGCCAACAAGCACCAATTCTCTCTGAACGTTTGGTAATGAGACCCCAGGAGAAAAGAATAACACTGTCTCTGGGTCAATCTACACTACTCCAGTAAAATGATATTGTACCAAAGGCCTGCTTACTGAAGAAATGGTTTAAGACCATGTTAACTAAGATCAATTAGTGAAATGCAGCAGTAGAAGGCTGAGCTGTGGCTTTACATGCATCCCTGAAAGCTTTGTTTGAAGAGTGTGTCAGCACTGTGACTGTGATGCAAGACACTTCAGACTGAGCAAGTCAGACCAGAAGAACATAGTGCCAATAATAACAAATACCGTGGTGAGAATGTTGTCTTTGCTAGAGGCTAACGAAAATAAATTGATCAATTTTTATATCTTAAAGCAAATACTCTATGCTCTTTATTTGCTTTTCTCCATTATTTCAACACTGAAAGCTTAGGCAATAAGCCAGAAAGATGAAAGAATAAACATTTTAGAACAAGCCAAGGGAATTGGACAACAAATCCAGAGAGATTATTGCAGAGGGCACTAAAGAGAACAAAAACATCAGGTCCAAACAGTATCCTTCATACAAAGCCTAAGTAAACAGGTTGTCACAAGCAAGGTGTGAAAGAGAGGGATAAAGTCCTTTGTGCTAATCTGCAGACTGACAGGAAAGAGCTTCAAGAGCTGCTGCACAGCCACAAATCTCTTTACAGCTTTTTCATTTGCCCAAGTTCTCCTCATCACTGTTCCATCAGAGACAGCATCCATCCATCCATCCATCCATCCATCCATCCATCCATCCATCCAGAGATCAGTGCTCTGCAGCTGGGAGGAGAGGAGATAGTGGGATTGTGGTTCTTCTGAGCATGTTGCCAACATTTTGAACCCTGAACTTCTTCTCCTTCTCCGCTGTGTGGATCTACCCTATGTGACATTATATTTCTATCCCTAACAAGGTAGAGATGTTAAATCCTGAACAATTCTAGAGGCTACACCATTCCATACTTCATATAAGTGTGGTCTGAAAAAGGCACAGAAAGGAGGCAAATTGCTTAGAAAACTATATTTGACTGGAATCACTATGAAGATATCCAAAACTGAATAATGAGGACTGTGTTTTCATATTCTTAATCCAAATGCAGGAGGGAGAAAACACATATGTGTATCACACAAAAAGCAGAAAATTCGTAAGGGAAACCTTTTTATACTTCACGCTACACATTAAGAACATGTTTCCCCTTCGAGACAATGACCACTGTGATCTGAAAATTTCCAGTGTCTAATGGCCAGTCGTGACTCCCTCTGCTGGCACTTGCACACAGTCTCCTCTTCCTCAGCCATTGAAAAGAAGCAATGTCCTTTAGCATTTCCAACAGCAGTGTGATGATAGTGGGAAAGTGTTGTCACAACATTTTAATCAAAATGTATAAATATTTTGTTAAGTGTTAAAAAAAAATTACTTTGGTATCTTTGAGTGTTTGTTATCACAGGGTTTTTTCCCTTCCTGTATTATAATGCCCTTGTACTTACTGTCTGTACACTTAGACTTCCAGCAAGACTGAAGGTAGAACAGAATTAGGTTGTAAGGAATATAAAATCTTTACTTGACTTAATCCATGGTTTCATAATTTATGAAAAAAAGGACAACTGCTAATAAAAGTTTAAAAAAACCCAAAACTTTATCAACATTACAGTAAGAGTGAAAGCATGAAGAAAGCTTTAAATACTAAAAGCTGCAAGCTGGAAGTGTGGGAGCTCATTAAAAAAGCACCGCATAAGAATGCTCAAGGCAAATGCCATTCAAACTTTTTCTACTCCAAAGTTACTTAATCATCACAGAAATCACAAGGGATAAAGCAAAGTATAAAGGAACTGGCTTCCATAGGCTTGCTGCTGTTCCGTCTTCTGGAAAGGTACTCACTGTAAAAGTGCCATCAATTTAAAATTCTCCTTGGTTCGGAAAAGCAATCTTTCTCACCTGAGGCTCGATACTTCTAGCTGCAGAGCACCCTCAGCTGAAACAAACTCAATGACATGGGGCTTCTGATTGGCCCAAAAGACCAGAACCACAAAACAGGGGCAAACTGAAGTATTCTGCAAGTAGAAATACTTATTTTACACACACAGAGCCAAATTTATCCTTTTTTGTGTGCCACCAGTTCCAGTCACCCAGCATGAAGACAACATAGTTTCTGCATTAGTACTTTGTGCTCATTCCCTGAGCATTAAAAGCTAAGGTAGTGATGCAGTGTCAGGAAAGTCTGTGTCCATATAATAAATCTTTACATGGAACTGCCCAGTTTCCCTTTTCACTGCATTTACAGTCACTTAGACTGTTCTGCACAGACTGGATGAAAACATGCTACAAAATCAGCATGGAAATTTTCATAGGCATATAAATTATCACAATTGCCACAAGGCTGTGGACAAACCAGTCTGAGGCATGTGCATAAGTACTCAAATTTAAAAGATCTGAGTCATTCTGTAAAAGGAATAGCAGCCTCAGTGTTGCCACAGAAGTCAATACACCAGAGCTGGAGTATTTTCTCGCTAAAGTATACAATCTTCACTGTTCTTTGTCAGCTGACAATCCTTTCACACAGAGAAACAACCAGACAACACAGTGAGTGGGGAAGAACAGGTGTTTCTTTGCTGACCAAGTCCTTCTCTCTGTCATACATACTTCAAGAAGCATCAGCCAGGCACCCCTCAGCTGACAACCACTGAACCACTCCATTGACTCTTCCGCAATGAGAATTAATAGCCACTGCAATATCTCTGTGCAGAAGATAAAACGTAAGCGACGAGAATTAAGAGTGCGAGATTTAATCAGTGAGTCTCTACCCTTATCTACTTCCAAGAACTTAAAGATGCTACATTTCTTTCTACCTTGAAGTAAATTTGAAAAGTGCTTTCCACTGAAGCTACACATCCTTTACTGATTTGCACCAGATTTCTGCAGACTTTCTAAACAGCATAAACACCAAAATTTACTGTTCAATACAGCTACTAGAGTTGGGAATATCTCATACAGGTCAGAAAAAGTACCTTCACTTTGCTATCATGCTATGCCACTGCTGGTCCTGCCAAAGCTGATTCTGCAGTCCATTATGGCCCAGCTCCCAAATCCTGCTGCTTTACAAGTCAAGAGCTCTCCAAACCAAGCTGTGATGCAAAACAGTTAACTGTAGTGGGGGGAAAACCCCAACATATTAATGCTACAGCAGCAAGGAAAGACTTTGTTTTTCTTTCATGGTCTGTGCATCCAGCACAGCATCCATAAGCATACCAAAAAGTGCACACATGCACCAAAAGGTAAATTAACATAAACTGGTGCGACAGGCTCTCTCCCATCACCTTGGAGAAGAGTCACACTAGGAAGAATTTCCAAAGAACAGCTGTATAGAAGGTTAATTTAATTTACAGTTAAATTTTTACAATAGGGTTGTATCATGAGAAAGTTTAAGGGGAAGAAACTTAGCACAGTGTAAGTGCCAACACTTGTGTTGGTAACAAACACTCAATTCTCAACTCTGCTAACCCAAACCACAGGTTTCAGAATGACCACAGCTGAAGGAAAGCCAGAAAGCAAATGATTAATCAGTTGCTGTCCAGGACAAGACTTTAATTAATGTAATCAAACCCCCTGTTAATTGTGGCACACAGACAATCACCAATTAACTCACTAAGGGCCAGTCCCACATACCTAAAAATCAGTGCCTGAAACAAAGCACACACAACACTCATGGGCATCACACTAGACTAGAGAGGAACACAGAAGGGAATTTACTGCCCAAAAGCAGACACAAAGGAGGATGCTTTTAAGGATCTCAGGAAAAAAAAAAAAAAAAAAAAAAGATACAAAAAGCTCCAACTTGTATAATAAAAAGTAAAAACTCACATATGACTGAAAAACAGACATGCTAACAAGCAGTTATGCATAGTTACATAGCTTGGGCACGGTCTAGCACAGAACCCACTGCAGAAAACCTTGGCTGTGCTGTTTGAGACAAGCTGACAAAGGCACAGTTACCAAAGACCAGTTTAGTTACCCCAATAGGTACACAGTGTCCACTATTTAGGAGAGCAATCACGTACCACTTTTACCCAGATGCTCCTAAGTTTCACACATGCCCTGGGCTCCAACAGCACCATTTCTCCACCAGATCCTACTGCTGCCACAACTGGGGGCCAGCCCATGCTGTTTCTTCCAGTAGGTGCTTCCCCATGGCATGTGCCGGTGGTCAGCCTGCCAGGCTGGGCTGCCGGCACAGACAGCTGAAGGGTGCCAACACATCTTCGCTTGTCCTCAGAGCCGTGACTTTCAGGAGCTAAACATGCCCATCTTTTTTTGAGTCACACTAAAGTCAGGTATCTCCCTGTTGTTTCCATGACTCATTCTCTTGTGTTTCATCCAGAGAAGGCAATACATATAATTTTCATTTCTGTTCAGCGCTTCCACTGACATTAAACTACATATATTGCTATTTCAGTAATTGCATAATCTTGCGTGTCTTTCAAGTTCGGCATTTTCCAATAGGCCACTATTAAGGGTCCTTTCATTGTTGGTACCTTTCTTGAAAGAAGGGTTTTTCTAAGAATTCTCTTCTATGAATATTCTCTTTCAATTTCCAGCCCTGCTATTCTTGTATACCTGCTCTGAACATCAAAATCTTGTTTTTTAAATGGACAAACACCATCCTCGTTCTCAGAAATGGCTGACTTTGATTATCACAACTTGAAGATTGGAAGATTCAGAAAGTTACAAACATGAGTCAAATGGAAAATAGAGAGAAAATGTGTAGACAACCCTAATTATAGATCTTGCTACATTTTGTTTCTAATGCTATCATGATGGCAGCAGACAGATAATAGCAGTAAAATCATAAATGGTAGGAAGGACTCAGAACACAAGCAATAACACAAAGCACATCATCAGCCTGTGGAATGAACAAAGCCATCAGTAAAAAAAGCTCTTTGTTTTTGGTTGTGTTTGTTTTCCCATTCTAATGAGAAGACAGTGGTTCAATCAAGCTGTTTTGAACTGATGATCACAGAATCATTTAGGATGGAAAAGACTTCTAAGATCATTGAGCCCAACTGCCTTCCCTGCACTGCCAGGTTCACCACAGAACCATCCCCCTAAGTGCCACATCTACACGTCTTTTAAATACCTCCAGGATGGTGACTCTACCAGGGCTGCCTATTCCAAAGTCTGGCCACCCTTTCCAGAAATCTTTCCTAACATCCGATCTAAACCCCCCCTGATACAACTTGAGGCTGTTTCCTCTCATCTGTCACACTCCCTAGACTGACCCTCACCTGGCTACAACCTCCTTTCAGGCAGCTGTAGAGAGCTATAATGTCTTCCCTGAGCCTCCCTTTCTCCAGGCTAAACAACCCCAGCTGCCTTTGACGCTCCTTTTAAGACTTGTGCTCCAGACCCTTTACCAGCTTTGTTGCTGTTCCCTGGATATGCTCCTTGAGGTCTTTCTTGTAGTGAGGGGCCCAGAACCGAACACAGGATTTGAGGTGCAGCCTCACCAGTGCCAAGTACAGGGAGATTATCATTGCCCTAATCCTGCTGGCCACACCACTGCTGATAAACAGTTATCATAGCTGTTATGCTCTGTTTGCTTGTCTGGTTGTAATTTTTTAAGTCCACGGTCTGAATGACAGCATACCCAGTGTATTCACCACGAAATGACACAACACAGAAGGAGCACAGAGATCACTCAAGCCATACAGAAACACAGTATGGTTTTGTTGCTGCACAGATATCAGTGCCAACCTTATCAGCTGGCAATGGGAACACGCAGTCATCTCTCTTGCTAGAGAGACTGCGTATCAGCGAGTTGCAGCTCCTTCCTGACAGGACCAGAAATATTGCCACCAGCATTGAAAGTGCAGTTGTTTTCACAAATAACCAGAGGATTTAAGCTGGTAGAATTAGCCTATGCTACTAGACTTCTCTATTTTAGTTTTTTATTCACATTTTAACTTTTACAGTTCCATTTATATTTCCTCTGTAAAGAAATCTGCTTAGGTGCCATTGACACTTAGTTATGTACATCCTTACCTTGAAAAATCATATACTATTACATCTGTATTCTCTCCTGTTGTCCAAAGTCAGAGTTTTCCAGAGTTTTACTGGTGGGTCACCAGTACAGATAGCTATAATTCTTAATGCCAGGTTCATTGTTTTTTATAGGTGTGATAATGATAAAGGTAATAAATTTAAAATCTATTCTGACTCGGAGGCTTAGCAACAAAGTCAGGTTTGCAGTGTACCAAGTGTGGGAAATCTGAAGCTAAAACAAAAATTATCAAGCACCCATGAAAGTATTGGTCAAAATAATTTGCCATGGGTTAATATAAAAATGATGTGACAGCACACAAAACAGTCTCCAATTCTGCCAACGTGCAATTTT
Organism: Empidonax traillii; assembly: GCF_003031625.1. Lineage (NCBI taxonomy): Eukaryota > Metazoa > Chordata > Aves > Passeriformes > Tyrannidae > Empidonax > Empidonax traillii. The sequence goes on from NW_020956024.1 coordinate 132,832, forward strand.
TTGTTTGAACCTTCAAAATTGACATATTGGGGCACGAAAATCTGCCTCAATAAGGTGATATGATGAAGAGTAAGTGCATTTGCAAGCAGAGATTCTGAGTCAACCTCAAAAGAAAGTCAACCCTTCAATGAAAGGTGTTTTGCCTTCCTTTACTGCAAAAGTTCTCACAACACTGGAAGCTCTCAAGGGGTCAAAGTCTTTGCAGCTCCTCCCATAATACTTCAGGAACAGCACAGCTTGAGTCAGCAGAGGAGAAACTGGTGCACAAGTAAAGTCTGATCCTTAGGGTAAACGGGCTTTGTGGATTGTGTGTTATTTTCTTCAGCTGGAATATTTCTGTGCTGCCCTACCTCTCCTAGCGGGCCTGACCATTCAGAATTGCAGCACCAAAGAACCTCTTGTCTTCCCTACCCTCCCTGGACATGGGCTCAGCAGAGACTGGGGAGGAAACTTGCTACTTCCCACTTATAATTACACTAAGTGCTCTTTCTTTCACTTTAGATGAAACTACAGCCTGTTGAACTGGGAGAAGCAAGAAATCCTGCAGCATTTAAAATGGCCTACCACTTAAAGGGCATTTCAATCAGCAAGTTGTTTGGGAAAGCAGCACTGCCTTACAGGAAGGATGCCCTTGGTCCACCAGGCAGCCGGCAACTGACAGCAAACCCCACAAAACTGTTAAAACAGAAGTACTGCTGTGTAGCTACTGAAGGACAAAACTTTCCTCTTAGCAACCAGCAGGAAATTTGGCTGTGTGGCCTCAGGCAAACATTACTGGCTATTGACCATTCTGTGCATCGCTGCATAGAAAATGGCACAAAACCAGATACTTTCCTCTAAAAAGTATAAAGCAATTCTCTCTAGCAGCATAAGAGTAGAGGCAGCAACTAAAGGAGGATAAAGCAACTCTAGCAGCACACACCAACATAGCAGTCTCAGATTTAAGTTCTTTCTTTTCCTCCACCCCTATTGCCTTCTTCTGGGAAGCAGCTCCTTTCACTGCCCATTTACCTAAAATTAATCAAGCTCCTCGGCCACCTCCAATGTTACCGTAAAGCCTGGGCCTACAGATCCTGCTCCCAATGCCTGGTAATACCCAACATCAAAAGCTTACAGGAAACATTTCTCCTTCATGTGCAACCACCAAATGCTTTCATAGAACTCTTCACCACTGCTCTCCCCTTTTGACACTGTCTCATATTAAATTTCTGCTAGAGAATACAGCCATGATGTGGCTTATAGAACAGCTGTAGGAAGGAAAACATGTAACAGCTACTAAAAGGACAATCAACACTGATTCTCACACGTTTGTGCAGAGTGTGCAAGGCTAGAAAGTTAGTTCTGTTCCTGATCAGTTCTACCACAACTACTTCCCCAGTGCCTGAGGAGAAGACAAGCTTCACAGCAGATGGCTGTCCTTCCGACAGTTTGCAAAGCATGGTTGCCCTCAGGCTCTTATCTTCCTTGATTTTCTGAATGTCTCCTCTGGCCCAGTATTTCACTATTGAACTGCCCATTTCACTGTGCTTTGGGCCCTTGCAGTTGTACCAGCACTCTGTGTACTGAATCATTCATACCTTTCAGCTACAGTTGCCTGCTGTATCATATTTTCCATTTCAAACCAAACTGGTAATGACTCAGAGCATTTTTTTCTGTCTGGCTGCCCAACAATACAACACAATGTCCCATAAAACACTAGTCTTCCCTCCAGTTGTCTGTATTATTGGAGGCTGCATATGAATAAAAGATAACTCCATTCTGAATCTGAACTTCTCTCCCATGAAGGGAGATACCTTTTGTATTGGCATAATCACAATCTAAACCTCATACGCTTTGCACAGTACAATAATCAAGCCTGATAAAATCAGCACAGTCAACTGGCCATACTCACCTTGTGCCTCAGCATGCACTTTTCCTCACATAAATAAGTACCTCAAATTCCATTTTCAAGTCTTTGTCTTATTTAAAGCATCATGCTTCAAACTAAGCTCTTTCAGCCACAAGAGTTGAAGAAGAGAAATTTTGCTCATCTGTTGGACTACAGGTCTGTAACTAGTATGAGGAAACAACCATCTTAAACATGCACCATGTATGTTTTCTGTTTATTTGGGGAAACAGTCAAAAAAGAAGTTGAAGAGTTTGTAAAGAAAAAGGGAGAAACCTTAGTTTCAACTTCAGGTTCCATTTCTCTCTCTCAGCACCTGTTCTCTCTTTTGTCCACCTACACACACCTCAGCATAAAAGAAAAAAAAGCAAGGAAATCACATGCTTCCAACTCACACCTGTCAGAGCACTTACTAACAGGCCAGAAGCAGCCCAAAAATATAGGGATGCCATCACTGGAAAATAGGAGCATCCATCCACTTGGCAGCTTCAAGTCATACCCCAGAAGGTACTTGGCAGTGTCAGATAGATCTCTGCCTCATAGGTACTGCTTTTCTCATACTTTTAAACACAAGTGGAGAGGCTTTGATTGATTTGTCTCTTGTCACAAAGAGTGTGCTGTCTTATATCATTGAGAAAAAAAAATAGTTCTGACTCACCTGCCTCTCTCTTTTTTTCCAGAAAGCTCCCCTCATGGTCAGACTGTGTATTTCAGTGCCATTTCCAGCATGTACTGGTGACTCATTATGCTCAGGTGCCCCTTGGAAACACCTACACCAATGCAGGCAGCATGGGGAACAAACAGGAGGGTCTAGAATGACTAACTACATTACAGGGAGATGACCTCACTGGGATCATAAAGACATAGTGGGATGGTTCACACAGCCAAAGCCCTGCAACGGATGGACACAGGCTCTTCAGGAAGGGCAGGCTGGAGAGTGAGGAAGGAGACTGGTTCTTTATTTAAGACAGCTGCTGGATGTATGGAGCTGTGCATAGGGATGGTTCAGGAGCCAGTAGAGAATTTATGGCTCATGACTAGTGGAGAGACCAACACAGGTGCCATTGTGGTGGCTACCCACAGTAACACCTATATGCATTTTAGCAAAACTTCAAGCTCCAGTCAAAACCGATGCTCTTTTGAGAGGCAGATCCTTCCCCACCTCCCTGCACAAAGCCTAAATATGTAAGAAGGGCAAAGAAGGGAAAATAGGTCAGGGAAGGTAACACCACAGGTAAACACCTCAGCTGGGCATGGACTCAGCTCCCCTGCATCACACCACAGGGCACCAGCACTGGATTGCAACACCCCTTCCAGACAGCTTCGGGCACAGCCTCCTGTCACTTAAGTTTCCTGTATACACGAAGGTCCGGAGCACTAGTAGACATTATTTTCTCGGCATGAGCAGATCAGAACAGCATCATAGGCCAAAGGTGGCACATAGCTAGGTCATCTTCTCCTTTTAGCTGCCTATAGTCAGTGTGGCGCCTACTTGACACACTGATTTGCTCAAAGTAATTTGTCTATTTCGTAATTCCTCTATGATTATCACAACAGGTTGCTAACTTTACTCGGAACAAACCATCCAGAAAAGTGTTCATTTTCTCCTCACACATTCTGTAGCTGCTATCTTATTATTAGCCTGCAGTCAACTTATTTGCAAGGAGTGTGAGAAAGACAGTTCCTGGAAATTTTAGTTTTGGCATACTTACTTCCTGATAAAATTGATTTTATAATTTTCTCAGTCTTTCGAAGAAAGGTTCTTATGAAGAAAGAATAAGTAGAATCAAAAATATTCAAAACAGAAGTAAATCAAGAAATCAAAGCCTATTTGCACTGTTGCAATACAGGAAATCACCTATCTTTCCCTCCCTCTACATTTAAAAGCACCAAACTGAACAAGATACCTAAAGTCCAGCACATGTTTAAGGAATAAGAAGCCAAAAAAATTACATTTTATAAAAACTTCCCTCTCAAAAACCAAAGGGTTAAAATATGCCAAATTGAATATCTTTTCCAGTTCCTTGTTTCTTATAAATTTCTCATGAAATTCTTTCTGTGAAGAGAAAAAAATAAAAAATAGGATAAAGCTGCTAATGTGAGATGGCAAAGCTCAGAGTGGCGACAGGCCCAGAAATGAAGGTTTATAGAGGGAAGTGCAAGAAAAGTAGGAGGAAGGAACTAGTAGTCCGCTTTAGGAAAGAGAACTGGAAATAGGAGAACAGCCACATGAGATTTAGGGTGCACTTCTGTGAACTATTCTCAGTGGATACTGGGTAATTTCCAACACCAAGTCATTGCCAAATCTGTGTTTGATGCAAAAGGATGCACTCTGACCACACACACAAAGTGCTACAGTAGGCCTGACTATTATGAGATAGAAATCTTCTCATTTGCCCTCTGAGTATGAGAGGGATGAAAGATTTTGGAAAAGGAGCATTAAGATTAGGTTGGTTCAAAACTGGAGCAAGTGTGCTACTTCATATTTTACAAAAGTTGTACTGAAAGTACAAACTGCCAATAAGTGATACGACTGTAATAAATAAGTTGATGGTTTTCAGAACTCACTAATGAACTGGCTAGAAGTTCTGAGACTGTTTAAGATCTTTGTGGATCAGAATGACCGAAAACCCCTAACACTATTTTCCATGCTTTTCCAGTAAATCTTAATTTTACCAGAAAATAACTTGCAAAAAACCCCTCCAAAACAACCCAAAAAACCAACCTCATTCAAGTTCAAAGACAGCAATTAACTTTCTATCTTAAGTCAAATTTTCTCCCCTTCAATTTGGCCTCAGAATATGTAGAAGAGATCTCCAGTTCCCTCTTATTTTGTAGTGAAGATCCCTCAGGAACCTTCCATTAACAATGAAGAAGTACTGAACCACAACCCTGAATAATCCCTCTTACCTGCACTTATCAAGCAACCCACTTTTGCTTTTGAGATGGTGACAAGGGAAGGCAAGGTTTGGCCATTATGTCACCAGAGGAATATACTTCAACACCACCTGGTATGGTTACTGGTTTGATTTCAAAGAAGAAGGAAAAAAGCATTCCTAATTCATGTTGAGGTGAGTAAGAACAGTCAGGCCTTAATACCTCAACTATTTCGGCCTTTACAATAAGACACTTAGGACCCTACTGGCTGCTGAAACCCTTGGGTTAGAAGGATAAATCTACTTTTCTTCCAGGCAATAGGACCTATTAGTATATTATTTGTCTCCTTCCACATTTTTCACACCAGTCGCAGCAAGAGTTGCTGTACTGTGGATAAAAGATATTGATATTTTCACTTATAGTCCACATTTTCTCAGGAGATCAGAATTTCTTCCATCAGGGTGCTGCTTATGATAGGATACGTCTTCAGATAATAACTCAAGTTCAGATCTAGTTTATTTCAGAGCTCTCAACTTCAAGAAATAAACTGCATATGACCCACAGCAGTGGGTCATATGCTTCCTCTAAAGCATTGCCTATCGTTTTTATAAACAGCCAAATCTTTCTTTAAAATATAAAATCAGCCAAATGCATTAAAACTCACTGATCTGGTAAGCACAACTAATCCTCATTTATTCTCAAGATGTCATGAGACAGCTCATCTAAATGGTTAGGGACATATCATGTTCTATAAACCACTTAAGCATCACAGCTAGGCAACCTGTTTATACTCCAGAATTTTGTAACCTAGAGCAGGCCTGTTTGAATCCAGATATTAAGATAACTATATAATTTTTTGAGCTGATGCAGAAGTGAAAAGTGCTTAGAAGATGCTTCAGAAGTTCTATCATATTCCACATATTAGTTGACAAGTGGCACGATGTGTCATATGAGTAGATGTGCTATTTTACTATTTTTTTCTTATGCCTATCTAATTGGATTTTTCCTAGTCAGAAATGCACTTTGAAAAACAGATTATTCTTGTGTAAAACCAAATCTTTGTTCAGGATTTCTATCCTTCAGCAATACAGTTGGTTGCTTAACGAAAGGCCTCCAAGGACTGCAGAAAGAAAGAAAAATTTGTCATGCTTTTTGTATGCTATATATATTTAGCCAGTTCCACAGGTGGAAATCCAGAACATAGTTCCAACAGACAAATCATGCTCTTCTAGATTGCACTCGTGTACCTCAGTAATTTAAGAATAAAACTATAAACTGAACCCCCAGCTTTGCTATCCTGCATATCAAAGCAAAATATCTCTGGCAGATTCTTGTTTTTTTCATAGGGAACAAAATATTTATCTTGTATATTATCCTCTGGTTCACCTGCCTGAAATATTCTTTCTTCTTTTTACATTCCTTTGCATCTAGTCCATGTTCTGGATGCACCAGGCTCTTCTTTCTCACAAATTAACTTGAGTTAATGATGTTCCTTCAGATTTTAAAACAAGTTGGTTTGCACATGCTGATGAAAGTTTGATAAAGCCAGCCCACTTCAGTGTTTTAAATCTACTTATAGGAAGAAATGTTAGAAATGGTCTAAAGCAAAATCCTGCACCAACAAGAACATGGTATGAAAGACATAGGTGAAAAAGAGAGAACACCCACAGCTGAGATACCCATTTATTTTCTTTATCCTCCTCAATCCTATCAAAAAGTCAAAATTTAGAAATGCTGTGAAACAAAAAGAAAAAAGGCAATTATCTATAATATTACTATAGTGTGAGCTGGGAAAAAACAAACCATTAACACTTTATAGCTTTCATCTTCTCTCCAATCAAACAGAACTTTTTTTTTTCTACATTTGCATTTACAGTCCTTTCAAAAGTTGTCCAGTGTCTTGGAGAACAATGTTAAACTCTGCAGGAAACCAACTGGATTGTAAGAACCTTGAGAATTAGAAATTTTTAGAAAAATCTCACTTCAAAAATAGTCCTGATTGGATTTGCACAATGCTGACAGAGATTTGAAATAAAATCTCCAGGGACTACTCTAGCAATTAAATTCTAGTATATTCTGAGGTAGGACAATTCTCTAGATCCATTAAGCTTAAGTACAGCCCGAAATTTTTAATCATCAAGGCAAGATGACATACCATGAGATGATTCATAAAGCATATATGTGATACATCTCTGAAACATTTATGTTCTTTTTCTCTACAACCAAAAGTACATGGGCAATTTACCCTTGCCCTTTGCAAATTACATCTTGACAGAAATTTAATAGTAATAATTTAAAATAGCTTTAATCTGGTCCTATACTCTTTAAATAACAAGAAAAAGAATACTCATTATTCACTTTTGCATGCTAAGAAATAACAACTCATACAGAGTCAATTTATGTTTCCCCAAACCAGGCCAGGAATCAAAGTACCACGATATTAATATACTCAAAAAAACCCCAACATTTTCTTTCTTCTATAAATATTGAAGTGTGTTGAGGTGAGATGACTAAGCCCATATGAATGGGCCACTCCTCATATGGCCATGGTCATTAGCTCACACAGATTTATTACAGCATTAGAACTGGTTTTGTGAACCTGAAAAAACCTTCCAGTCCGTCTTAGCCTGGAGATGATGATTTTCATAAAAATTTGCTATTTACATTGGTGTCACCTAAAGGCTACCCTTTCGTTGGCTTTAACACCAGTGTTTTATCACAGAACCACAGAATCGTTCCAATTGGAAAAGACCTCTAAGATCATTGAGTCCAACTGCCATCCCTGCACTGCCAGGTTCACCACAGAACTATCCCCTAAGTGCCACATCTACACATCTTTTAAATACTTCCAGGATGGTGACTCTACCACTTCCCTGGGCCACCTGTTCCAAAGCCTGGCCACCCTTTCCAGAAATCTTTCTTAACATCCAATCTAAACCTCCCCTGGTGCAATTTGAGGCTGTTTCCTCCCATCCTGTCACTTGTTATTAGGGAGAATAGACTGATCCTCACCTGGTTACAACTTCTTTCAGGTAGCTGTAAAAAGGGATAAGGTCACCTGTGAATCTCCCTTTCTCCGGGCTAAACAACCCCAGCTGCCTTAGCTGTTCCTTATAACACTTGTGCTCCAGACCTTCCACATGCTCTATTGCCCTTCTCTGGACACAATCCAGTACCTCAATGTTTTTCTTGTAGTGAGGGGCCAAACACTGAAGAAAGGAACTTGAGGAGCAGCCTCATCAGTGCCAAGTACAAGGAGATGATTCCATCCCTAGCTCTGCTGTCCAGACTATTTCTGATACAGACCAGGATGCCACTGGCCCTCTTGGCCACCTGAGCACACTGCTGGCTCGTGTTTAACCACTGTCAACAGCACCCCCACATCCTTTTTCACTGGGCTGCTTTCCAGGTACTCTGCCCCCAGCCTCTAGTGCTGCATGGACTTGTTGTGACCCATAGTGGGTTGACTCTGGCTGGACACCTTGTACCCACTAAAGCCACTCTCTCACTCCCCTTTGCAACTGGACAGAGGAGAGGAAGCATAACAAAGGGTTCATTAGTTGAGTTAAGGACAGGGACAGATCACTCACTGATCTCCATCATGGGCAAAGTAGACTCGAAGTGGGGATATGAATTAAATTTATTATACAATCAGAGCAGAAGAATGAGAAGTAAAACAAATCTCAGAAGGACATTCCTCCCACCCCTCCCTCCTTCCAAGTTCTATCATCTTTCCCCCCCCAGTGGCACAGGGAGGTGGGGAGTGAGGGCTACAGTCAGTTGTTGTTTGCACTGCTGCTCAGGGAGAGGAATCTTTCCCCTGCTCCCTGTGGGGTCCCTCCCATGGGAAACAGTCCTTCACGAACTTCTCCAGCATGAATCCATACTCCGGGCAACAGTTCTGCACAAACTGCTGAAACATGGCTTATTTTTTCCACGGGTTACAGTCCTTCAGGAATAAGCTGCTCCAGCATGGGTTACCCACAGGGCCACAAGTCCTGCCAGGAAAACCTGCTCCAGTATGGGCTCCCCTCTCCACAGCCCTCAGGTGGGTCTCTGCACCCCTGTGGACCATCATGGGCTGCAGGGGCACAGCTGCTTCCCCATGATCTATGCCCCGGGCTGCCATCAGCTCCGGCACCTGGAGCACTCCTCCCCCCCCCCTTCTCCACTGACCTTGGTGTCTGCATTGCTGTTTACATGTTCTCACTCTGCTCTTCCCTGGCTGGAATTTTCATCAACAAATTTTTTTCTCCTTCTAAATATGTTATCACAGAGGTGTTACTGTCATTCCTGATTGGCTTGGCCTTGGCCAGCAGCAGGTTCATCCTGAATCTATCTGGCATTGGCTCTGCAGGACATGGGGAAGCTTCTGGTAGCTTCTCACCAAAGCTACCCCTGAATGCCTCCTGCTACCAAAACTCGGTCATGCAAACCCAATACATGACCCCAGCGCAGGACCTGCTACTTTACCTTGTTGAACCTCATACCACTGGCCTCAGCTTGTCAACCCGGCCTGTCCAGATCCCTCTGTAGAGCCTTCCTGCCCAGCAATTCAAGACTCCTATATAACTTGATGTCCTCTGCAAACTGACTGAGGGTGCATTTCATCACCTCATCCAGACCACTGAGAAAGATATTAAACAAACTGGTCCCAATACTGTGCCCTGGGTTATGTTTCAGTACAAGCAATACTAAAAAAAAGGTGCAGGTCCTGGACGTCCTTATCCAACTTTTTAGAGCTACAGCTCTGGCTTTGGGGATTGCTGTGTTGTGAAGTCTGTCAGCACTGCTCACATCTCTCCAGCATGCCCTGTCTGTACTGAATATCAATGACGTGACTCTGTATGGCCCAGATGCTTCGGCTCATCAGTGGGTCTGAAAACACCACCACGACCTGGGGCAGCCCCAAGTTTACTGATGAGAAATAACGATGGCTTCGCTGAAAATTGCATCCCTCGGGACTCAAACATCTGAAGGATTATTTATATATCCAAAAAGCCAAAACCAGTGTTGTCTATCCATTTTATTCTTATTTATCACAGTGACTTTGGGGGTTTGGTGGGTTTTGGAGGGGTTTTTTGGTATGGTAGGGATTTTTGCTTGGTTTTTACTAATTTTTTACTCTTTTTTTTTTCCCCGATATTCTTCCAGTCCTACCTCTTTGCTGAAACTTGGTGTAGAACAGAAACATATTTACATTTCTGTTAGTTCATTCTAATAGAGAAAGCATCCAAGCATAATAACATTCAGAAATCCCAAACAGTTGCTTAACAATTACAGCAATAAGACAACAGCTCCCTAAATACCACAACTAGTAGCAAACAAGAAGTAATAAAGCACAGCACAGAGGGGTGAAGGAACAGAACTGCAAATTCCACTTCATACTTACTAAAAAGAAATTAAAAAAAAAAAAAAATCCAGACCCTTAAAATAGGAATCATTGGCTTTGGTAGTGATGCGGGAACTAAGCTAGATGAGAATGGAAAGAAATACAAAACTACCAGTCTTATAGGAAGCATGCCATCCACAACTTCTGGGGCTAGCAAGAGCTCTGTGGTGTCTAAGAGATTTTTGTCATCTTTGCTGGGGATGTGACAAAGAGCAGTATCCAAGAGACCGCTTTTGCAAGGCAAGGTTTCTTTTTCCTTTCCCAGCAAGTCCCATAAACCAAAACACTGCACTGGCAATGTTGTGACTGCACTGTATGTGCTTAGTCTCTGAATGATAGTCCAGCAAACTTAGCCAGCACTTGGCATGTGGCTGGCCCTGGTTTCAGGTCACCAACTTGCAGCAATAACAATTTCAGCATGTCCCCCATCCCCTAGAAGGTGTACTAGCAGTACACGTGCTTCTCTTATGATCTTCTCTTATGATGTGTTTAGTAAGTATACAAGTGTACACATCACGGCCACATCCATTTGCTTATCCACCAATGACTTGCTTTATGAGGGGGAAATCATGACCAAGGAACATCATCAAACATGATGCTGCAATGCCTCTCTATCTTTTTTAGGTATTTTGGTAACAACAGTCTAGTTTTCATCAGCTCCTGGTTTCCTGTCCTGCTGGAAGTCGCCAAAACACATTAATTCTCTTTGAGGCTGTGAAAGAGCAACACTGACCTATGTGTCATGATATTTGCCACCAAGATTTTCTTACAGTTCAGAGGGATGGTCACATTACTGGGGAAGATTTCTGTTCCTTTCAGCAAGAGTGCTGTAAATAAAACTGCCTATGTTTTCAAATTTACCTAATGTTATCCTGATTTCTGAGTTGTTTGGGGTGGTTTTTTGTCTAATGAGAAAGAAGCTATTTACAGACAAAGCTGAACAAAGCTGAGACAGCTATTCCATTCTCCCAGGATTGTGTCTACCTTAATCAGAGACAACAGCTGAAATGCTGAAGGACTGCATGATGCCTGTGTTGCACACCATCAATTAAGATGATTGGTTTGGGTTTCCAGTCTGTTCTGATTGATGAACTGAGTGGATGACAATTGATTACAGTATGTGAGTATATCCTCAAGTCTGACTTTTTAACTCCTACTTTTGTTCTTTTTCCATGATTCCTCTCAGGGATAGTGTTCACAGGGGAATTTGTGATTTACAGAATTACAGAGTATGCAGAGTTGAAAGGGACCCACAAGGATCATCAGGTCCAACTCTTAGCCCTGCACAGGACCATCCCCAAGAGTCACACCATGTGCCTGAGAGTATCATCCAAACGCTTCTTGAACTCTGTCAGCCTTGGTGCTGTGACCACTTCCCTGGGGAGCCTGTTCCAGTGCCCAACCACCCTCTAGGTGAAGACCCTTTTTCTAATATCCAGCCTAAACCTTCCCTGACACAACTCCCAGGCCATTCCCTCGGGTCCTGTCACTGGTCACCAGAGAGAAGAGATCAGTGTCTGCCACTTTTCCTCATGAGGAAGTTGTAGACTGCAGTGAGGTCTTCCCTCGGTCTCCTCTATTCAGTTCAGCATTCAAACATGTGCCCCTTCCTCAGTCACCTTCATGTTTTGGATGAGTCAAGCCCTGTAGTTCCACGAAGTTCCTACCTAACAAAGGAGAATTTAGTGTGAACAGGCACCAAAAGCTTGGGGTGTTTCAATGTAACTGAGAACACTAACAAAAGGCTCCCAAAATGATGTGTTTTGCTCAGTTTCTCAAATTTCAAATAGGCAAGCATCCATCAGTATTAAGGCATGTTAAAAGTCAAAAATGCAAAGCATTTTTAGAACTGTTCATCCCTACTCCACCTGCATGGCAAGGGAATTGCTGACACAGTGCCCAGATACAAAAACTGCAAATGAAAGTCCTCTGATTTCTGCTAGTGCTTAGGAAAAATAAACAACACACAACCCAACCTGACAGCATCACTGAACAAAATATACAAAAACTGTTATTTCAAGGCAAATGCCTCCACAGGGAAGAAACTAAAAATTGGAACAGCTTTTTCTTCTTTTTCCTTAGGTATTAAAAATGGAAAATATATGTCTTTCCACAGACCCGGACAGTGGTTTTAAGCCTGGTTTTATGTAACATCAGCCTCTCTGAAAGATCTGTCTGTAGACATATTCCCTATTAATTAGCAATTTAGTGGCCATCTGTGAAAAGGGATAAGCAAATATGTTTTGATTCTTTTAAAATGAAGCTGAGGAGTTAATTGCTTTTACTTCCTGTAGTAACACTCATCCTTCTCTCCACATATACACATACACTCAATAAACAAAGTGAGGCAAAACCATGCAGGTCAGTTCACAGATGTGAAGACAGTTTACTTTGCAAAACCATAATTTACCATATGCTCAGAAAAAGCTGCTATATAGTAATATGAGGTATGAGCCTCCGCAGAACAGAAATCCTTAAAAGCAGCCACTGGATACTTCATCTCTATTTTAAAATAATTTGTTCTTCCCAAACAGATGTGCATTATTTGAGGTCCAGAATCAAGGGCATTTTTCACCTACCCATGTTCCCCTCTAGTGGAGCTGAGCAACAGACCATATATCCCCACGGTTATGAGTACACCACAGTCCCTCACTAATCTAATTAGGGGTTGCACCTTCCCATATCAAAATTACCAAGAGGAAAACCCTTTCTCCCTGAAAACTGCAGCCACAATGAGGTCAGTAGGACAGAGTGTGCAGTCATTACATTTGAGAGCACAGGAACACCTCCCTGCAGAAGGTGGCCCTGAAGCAGAGACGGGGGCTGCTGAGACTGTCCCAAGTGTAAATCCAACCAACAGAGTCAGCCCCACAGGCTCAACACCCACATACAGCTCAATCATCCCTTCCTGGGGTCTATGCACAACTAACATGGCATAACCACTCTTCCTTCTACACGGTACATACACGTAAACTTTTTACTAGGTCAAAATTTGCAGTCAACTGAGACAAAGTTCCCAAGATATCTTCACTAACATATCACTACATTTTTAATTAAGAGTTACCTGGATTTATTATTTACCATAATGAATGATTGAATAAAAAAAGGAAATGGAAGTGCTCTTACCTACTTTTTTAAACAGCTATCTGACATCATAGCAAAGTACTATTACTAGTGGCCAATGGGTCTACAAAGAGTTAATGTAACACAAATGTATTTCTACCACAGGATCAGCTTCACAGAGGGTGTCAGCAGTGAGCAGAAGGGGATTTATCAGTGGCTGAGCAGCAAATAAATCCAGATTTTGTCTTATATTAATTCCATCTCTCTGTGCATAAGCACACTAAACATACATGGAAAAACACTAGTTATGAACTGCTTATGCTTTGAAATAACTCTAATATTCTCAGCCCTTCTGGCACAAACATCCTGTTTGGGTGTCACCACAGTCCTGTGCTGGCTGTCCCAAAAGCCTTTCAGACAGTTTGCTGGTGGATAAGACAGAAATGCGTCTCTTCAAATCACTTGTTTACACAGTAACACCTCTCTGGAAACAGAGAGGCTCAACAAACAACACTCCAAGATCTAAGAAAAAAGTATTGTTGCTATTCACAACTTTCCTCCTCAGAAATTAGTCAAGATACTCAGCCAGTAAAGAAAAACAAAACTAAAATCTAAGTTTGCTAGAAACAAGAACCTGAAAGCCTTGCAAAGCCAAATTCACCACCATCTCCATTTCAAGAACATCCCAATTTCTATTAAAAATAAAAAGATCAAAATTTCAAATGTGATCTTGGTAAAGAAATCATGACTGTAAGCTTAGCAGGTCGCTAGTTACTGTTAATCCACTAGTTTTTTGACACAGCACTTATTGCTATTCAAAATGAGCAGAGGATAAAATACTCAAAAAGAAGGTAATGTTATAATTTTCTTTCCAGTCATTGAAATCTGTCCCCATCAGGCTGGTGAAAGTTTTACTGTTTAATTACAGGAGGTTAATTAGCTCAAAGGGGGAAAAAAACCCTCCTATGGGAAAATTTCCAACCTATTTAAAGTAAAATTTTGCTGGAATCACTTAGAAATATTAATTATAATTAGGCTGTTATACATTTGTTCCCAAATACTGGGGGTTTTTTTATGACGCTATAGTGGCAGTTTTGGAATCTTAAAACCAGTCTTGTTAACATATTCTCTTACTCAACTAAATAAAAATGGTAACATTCTCATGGAAAGTGATAGTGTTGTTTCCACTTCAATTAAAAAAAAAATTGTAAAATTCCTTTACTACAGCTAGACATGTCAAAAACAAGATAAATTCACTCAGTCCTTTAGGACTTATCCTCTAGCAGGGAAGAAATTAATGGAGGGATATGCTGTGGTTGGACTTAGCAAATCCCACCCATTTACAACTAAACTTCTAGACAAACACTTAGGCTCCTCTCTGCCTCCTTCATGGCAAGAAAATGCTATTCCCTGTGCTAATGAAAGATAGCAGGAGCTAAAATAAAAACAATGTTTATGGCAAAGTATGAATGAGAAACCATATACCCTTTCCTTTTATTAGTGGGCAGTAACACATTAGCAGAATTAATTTGATATTGCTTAGTTCTGATTCTCTGAGGATCTACAGCCCCTGTCTATCCCATGCACAAATCTATGTGATCTGACATCTGCAAAATGAGGACCACGGAACACGTAACCACCAACTGTGTTATAAGTGACTAACTCAGCTCATAAAAAACATGTTACCTGGTCATGGGCAAATATGATTTTTTCTGAGTGATGTACAAAAGCTTTACCCAAGAAACTTCTTTTCCATCTCCCCTGATACACTTGCTTTGCATCTTTCAGGTACTCAGATCAGACTAGATCAGACTAACTTCTTATAAAATCACCCTAGTTCAAGCTCAGATCAATGTTTGGGAGCTTAATTCTACAAAATAAGGTAAATTTAACATAAAATTCTATGGTGGAAGAATGTCTATCAACAGCTAAGCTCTAAATAACTGCAAATGAAACAAATCAGTTTTGTTCCTCCCATCTGGAAGAATGACCACAGCTCAAAACTTCAAAATGTTGAAGGAAATCAAGACCCTACAAACTCCAGAGAGGTAAACACAAAGATTGGATCACTTAGTTGTCATTCCTGCAAATGCATATTGTGAATAGTCCTAATGGTTTCCACGTAGTTGTCCACAGGATAAAGGTGTTCAGATACACAGACAGTTACAGTGTTAGAAATGTAAGGTTACAGAAGTCAAAAGAATTCAAAGCAGATATCTATCAACACTAATTATGCATAAATTCAGTTTCTTTCTGCCACATTGTCATATGAAGAGTTTGGGACAGGTATAACTCCAAAATACTCCCATTTTTACTTGTGACTTTATGAAGGTTATGTTCATTCAGTATTCATAGTACTAAATAACAATACTTCATAAAACTAGCTATTCTTGTTGTAGTTAGTGTCATGGTCATAACCCAATGAACAATACACCAAAGATCAGGATATTTCCTATTAAACTGGTACCTTCATCAGGAAATATATTTAGAAGCCTGTTTTTTACTACATCGCTACATTGTCTAATGCACCTTCTCATGAGCAAACTGCACAATTTTATCCATGTTTTATAGAGATTTCTGCTATAGGAGTGTTTTGTTAGGATGATGGCACTCTAGGCACTGGAAAAAGCTAGACCAACAAAATTGGCAATTTTCAGAGCTAAAATATCCCAACCCCTATGCAATCAAGGATGCTTGTCTTTATACTTCTTCTCACTAACCTTCAGCCTGCTTAGCACTGCACACATCATCTCAGTACATAACTTCAGTGTTGCTGTAAAATGACACATCACAACCAAAGGTTCACATTTCTACAACAGGCATTGTGTTGCTTATTGAGTTTCATTATATATATGGGTTTAATTCCCTGCATAGCAAGGATTGACTTTCTCCTCCTCTAGATGGAATATTACCATACAGAAGCTTCTGTCTTTGTCCATATAATGATAATCTCTTCCATGGACAAAGCAGATTTTTTTTTTCTCCTTATTTTCGTTACAATTCCACCCTTATCTAGAAAAACATGACCTAGTTTAGCAGTGGCCACTATATGGTTCTTAACTCCAAGTAGCTCTCAAGGCATTTTGAGTGCATATCTGCACTGAAATGACAATATGGCCAAAAGCTGGACAGCTTGGCAATATGTATCCATTATAATAAGGAAATGTGAGCCAGAGGTGCCCAAGGACAGCATCATCCCAATTGCTTTAGGATCTGTCTGTATGGTCAGCTCACAGTGGAGTTTGTGTTTTCTAGAGAGCCCTTGTTCTCTCTCCCTGAAAAGATGATGCTCCCTGACCTCCTCTCACACACCAACCCGTTTATCCAATATATACACTTCTTAAACATACAAAGGTTTTGCCACATAGAAAATTTAGGCACAAAGGTTGGTGTATTAATTTTTAACAGTTCAAGCTTTAAACATTTTATGGTTTACTTACAAGAGAACATTGAAAGGATATGGACAGAATATGCCTTCCAAAATAACTGAATTTTTGATTATCACAACAATACTCCTACTTGAGATTTAAAACTAATTAGTAAGAAAGTGTGTAATACCCATATTGCCACCAAAAATATTTTTAGCTGCATAATATTTGCCACGATTCCAGATGTTCCTATGAAATCGGTATTCATGAGATGCAGCTCTTTGGCACTGCGTGTGAGAGAGCGAGAATCTCTAATACTTACAGCCAATCATCATCATAGCAACAGCAAAGATCTTCTCCCCATCCGTAGTCGGAGCGATGTTCCCAAATCCAACACTGGTGAGGCTGGTCATTGTAAAATACAAGGAGGAGATGTAGACCGAATCTTTGCTTGGTCCGCCTTCCCATTTGCCAAAGCCGGATGTGTTAAAGCGGTAGGGAGTTCCTATTGACGCCCCCAGCTGATAGAGCCAGCTCTCCGTTCGGATGGTGTTCGTATCCTCATCGATAACTTCATAGTCTCCGATGCTGTACCAGATGCAGGCCAGCCAGTGTGCAGCAAGACCAAACACACACACCAGCAGAACCAAGACTGCTGCTCCGTACTCAATGTAGTGGTCCAACTTCCGAGCTACACGACCCAGCCGAAGTAGCCTGACCACTTTAAGGGAACTGAAGAGGCTGCTGATGCCCTGGAAGGATAAAGCACAGTGACCATTAGAATTTAACATGAAAGCAACAGTATTCATAACTGCGGTTTCCCAAGGCACAAGGTGATCCGTAAAGAACAGGTGGTCACGAGGTAACACCTGAAAACAGAGATTGTGAAATACAAAAAGGTTATTGACCCTTTCCAGGGATGCATATAGGTGCTCTTGTCTTCATCCACTAACATTTTGTGAGTTACTCTCTTAATTCCCTTTGCAGGTTATTTGAATAAGTTTACAAATACATTTGTAAAAACTTCGAAGCACAGGTCGTCTTTTGCACATCCACTTGTGCTTTCCTATGCAGCACATCAGATATAAAGTCTCAGATAAAACACAGATTGAAATATTTAGCTTAGATGTACCAGAAAGATAAATAGGGAAGGCCAAAAAATACTGCAAGTACCTGGCAATTTGTAATTTTTCAGTGTAACAATGCATTTCCTACGACTTCACTTTCCTATAAGAATTCATACACTGATAATCAGCCCTTTGACATTTCTCACGTTGACTACACAAAGCTTAACTATTTCAAATGTCTCAATAATCCCCGAATCAAATCCTTTTAATGGCAGCTTTGGTATCAATGCAGCATTTCTGTGCTGATAATAACATGGCTCCCATAAAACAGAATTAAGCCAGCATGTAGGATTTTGTATTGTTAACTTTTATACAGATTTGCACAAGAAGTTAAATTAAAAAATTCAAAGCCATTTGGGGTATGAGAAGCATCTGAACAGCCTTTCATAAGAATCCTTTTTTTTTTTTTTCCTACTTCCTCTTACCAATACTGTTTCATACATGGAAGTCTGATTAAAATTTAAACAGACTGGTTTAATGAGTATTTCTGGAAATGCATAATTGCATACTTCTGGTCACCAGCTTTTACTGGAAGTTTGTTTATTCCTGCATAAATACAACTGCTTCAGTATCTTAGGCTGTTTCAATGCACTAGAAGAGATGTTTTATTAAATAATTACATAAAGCATATTGACTCATGTTCCCCAGGACTGTAGCAATATATTTCCCATTTATTTCATGAATTTGTCATGATTACGTTGACTCATTTTCAGAGACAGATGTAATTTGTTACCTGGGAACACACTATCAATTTCTATTAAGTATCTGGACAAGATGTAACACAACCAGGAGAAGGGAAGTAAAAAAGACAGAAAGAAAAAAAAAAAAGAGAGAGAAAAAAGCAGCCTTCCTTTATATTTGCAGAGATCTAGAAGAGAGCAAGTGAACTATTCTTTTCATGACTATTTGTGCCAAACTTTTCAAGTCACTGATGCAAAAATTGCTACACAAAGTTAATTTCCATTTCGCATTCATTGCATACACAGCTTTGTTTTGTAAACATTGGAGCAAAGCCTCTGTGCCAGTTCAGAGAATACAACACAAAGGCCTTAATTTCCAGGTGAGGGAAAGCAGGTATTTCTGAACACTCAGTATGGAGAGGAAAAGCAAAGGGGAAAATACAAAACATTATAAATTATAACCATATTTTAGAATTGGATATGCAAGTCCCTGAGTGACAAGCACATATAGTCTCTGCATTCTAAATATTCTGACATAACACAATCTTCTGGTTTTTTTGCTTAAGAGCGATGCCCATTTCTCCTTTTCCTTTTTACAAACTTCAACAGTAAAACAGTAATTTTTTATATTTTGAGAGGTCTCTAGCAATTTAAATCTCTGCTTTTAGCTTCAGTCTCAAAACCAAGCTTTTTAATCACACAGTGCTTCAAAGTCTCAGGAAAGGACAGAAACTTCTCTATCCCAACATTTGAAAGAACAGTTTTATTTTTGTTCAAAAATAGTGGTGCAAAACCTGTTCTTCAAATAAAACTCATCCCTGTGATTAAAAAAAAAGAATGCTGTTTGTCAATGAGAGTCCTACCAAAGGCAAAAAATAATAATGATTCAGGAAAGACTTAAGAGTTTCGAATTAGGGTAATTCTCAATTAATAAAAACAAACAAACAAAACCCAACAAAACAAAACACACACACACTCAAAAAAAGTTGAGGACTAGAAATATCTGGAGAAAGAAAAAAAATCATGAAAGGGAATACAAAATAAAATATGCAAAATTAGAGTTAAAACATTCAAGGCAAACTACATTGTTTTCAGGGTACTCTTATCTTAATTTGCCTTGTGAAATGTACTTTAAAAAATTTCTTAAAAATATTTAAAATGGGATTGAACTGCATCATTTAGGAGAAAGTGATTCTACCAAATTCTGATCAGAGAGATTGAGAGAATTGGGCTTTTTGCACAAAAAGAACTTGCATATTTGCGGAAAATATATACTTGATTTGGTTGCACTGAAAGGTGCAATTAATATTCAAATTACTTCATAATACTTCATCTGACTGCATTGCCAATAAGACTGTAAAAGTACAGAAAAAGCTATATTAAAAAAATTATTTTTATTTCAGCATTAACAGTATTTTCACTTCTATTTCCTCAGAGGAAAGGATTTGTCTATTTTAAATGGATCAATATCAAGAGCAACACATGCCCAGGGATACGATTGTTCATAGAACTCTCAAAAATTTCTAAGTGACAAAATTTCAAATAGGTGTAAACAAGGGAAACTTAATAGACTGCTTCATAGATGATAAAGTAGAAAAAATACAGATGATTCTCCAATACTTTAAAACAGTACTTTTTGACACTAGATTTACCAAGTTATATTTTAATATATTATTCAATAGAATAGATCTGCTGGATTCAAAATGGACAATTTTAGATTACCACTCTCCAAAATAAAACTATACTTTCAGATTACTGTCCATTTTAATGCTCTTATCAGTACAGATTATTTTTATGCTTTCATCATAGAGATGGTTCCACGATGTCACGCAAGGGAGCCTGAACTCAATTTACTTTTCTTGATGTGTGTCACACCTTCTTAGCTCTGCTACTCCTACCAGCTTTGAGAGGCAGACGAAAAGACACCCAGATGTCCTTCTTCCCAAAGGACATAGATGAACCTCCGTTCATAAAGAGCTAGAAATTGCACTACAGGTCCCAGACAGGCACCCCTAGATGCTCTGTTCTAAAGGACCACCGTAAGGAATGTCTATGTGGCAGTCAAGGAAAAGAC
Source organism: Empidonax traillii (assembly GCF_003031625.1). NCBI lineage: Eukaryota > Metazoa > Chordata > Aves > Passeriformes > Tyrannidae > Empidonax > Empidonax traillii. Next base: position 153,298 of record NW_020956024.1, read on the forward strand.
AGGATTATGTAACATCCCATATGTAAGACCTACCTGTGTCTGACTTACTCTGACACAGTTGCAACTATTAGTACTGTATCCAAGAGAAACTTTCCCTTGGAGCTTTGCAAAAGCTAAGAAATCTGGTACATGGTCAGAGTAGACACAGAGTACATTTGTATTATATTTTTGTTCCAAAGAGAACTTACATAAATGTGCAGCACTTAGCAAAGTATTCAGAAAATGCTGAATTTCACACACAAATGTATTTCAAATTGTATGAAGTTTAACTGAATGGCACTAAAAAAATTCTACTGCTGATACCTTCATGGAGATGTCAATAAATATTTCATAGGTTGGCAAGTTTACTTTCACTGCCAGTGATGGCTGATGTATACAAATGGAAGACAGTGTAGCGAGTCTCCTCCAAACCAAAGGGCAAGCTCAAAGCACTGAGACTCGGAAGAAATACTGTCTAGTCACTGATGGAGTAAACTTGAATGTCAAAAGCCCTTAAAATAATAAACACAACCACTCCCCCTTCACTCCTCCTACTCAGTCTTTGAGAGGGGAACTGCACCCTAAACACAACAGAAAATCAAACCAGTCTCAGTCCTAGAGGAAAGCAGGACCTGCATTTTACATTTGAAGAAAATGCTTAATAATTTTACCCATGAAATACTGCCAAAAGTAAATTTCCATGTATAATTTGGCATTAATTACACCTACTCATTATAGACTGTGCACTTTTACACAGGTTTTCTTCTCTATCTTCTGCTTTTCTGCAAGATCTACTGTCAGTGCACTCCTTGTCTCACACTGCTATCTCAGCCATTAAGTAAGCTTCTTTCCAAACATGAGACCCAGGATATCCATGCTTTGGCTCTAGCTCTGCATCAGACAACATAAGATTTGTGCCATTACTTCCATATCCAGAAAAAGAGATAGATACACGGTGTTTTCAAAACACGAGGGAATGGCTGTAAGCAGAGTAATTATTGTTACTTCTGTCATTATGGTCCTCAAGAACAGTAACAGTAGATACTATAGTATTTTGTGCAAATAAAAACCAGCTGCTGCTGTTCATTTGCCATGCAAAATTAAACTAAACTCAATTCATTTAATAATAAAATTTCACCAAGAAAAAGCAAAATACAAATCGTTTGAAGAACAGCAATAAAAATTAAGTGCAGTCGCCCTCCTCTCAAAAAAAAAATTAAAAACAAGGAATGATCCATTTTCCCTTCCAAACAAGATGTAGGATGAACAACTTTAGAAAAGAACTAAAATGCAATGTTCACCTCCTACAGCTGCAGTAACACTAGTACTTTAGTAAAAGATTCAATCTGCATGTACTTAGTTTTTAGGCCATTATTCACTTTCTACATGCACAGAAAGAAAATGCACTTAACCCAAGCATTAAGATTTTTTTTTTCTAGGCTCAAAGGAAGGATAATTTACTTCCTACTTACTATCTATTTTTAAAAAGAGAAAGATTCAATATCAGCACAAAGTTTTTCAGCACTTTCCTCTCATATGAAACTGCTAAAGTTCAGGCTTCATCTTAATTAAAGGGAGATGCAGGAGACTAAAAGCTAACCATTAAAAGAGAGAGAATGAAACAGACCCAAAAAAATAAATTATTTATTCCAAAAAGGAGGCAATGAACCAAATTTATCACTACCATAAGTGAGGCAAGAGGGTGGAAAGCACTACCTTCTTTCTTGACATTTGATGCTGAAGTCAGCCATGCCGCACCCCGGCTCTGCCCATCTGCAGTAACGTGGCAGCCCTGTCAGGTCATTATTAGGACTTCTCATTGCTGTCATTTGCCTCTTCTGATTTTCTTAATTAGGTCTGAGAACATGACCTTTCCTACAGATTGCCACATTTAGCAACCAAGAGATGAGATAACGTAATGTGCACAGGTTAAAATCAATATCTCAGCCCTCCGGATACTGCTGTGGTTTTCTGCACTGAAGAAAACAGATCTCCAGACTCCCAAAGTTTATTTTAGTCAGACATCTGCGAGCTTAGTTAGAACTGAGGGAGAAACAGCAATAATTCATGTATAAGAGCACAGGGTGCAAGAAGAGATAGGAAGGCTGATTTTTCATTTGTAAAACTATGGGCACATGTGCTTTACATGCATACATGCACACTCAGAAAACCAACAAAACCAGGAAACAAACTCTCTCTCTTTTTTTCCTTTTTTTTTTTTTTTTAACTTTGAGAAGAAAAAACAAGAATAAAGATAACACACAAGTAATCTGAAGAAATCCCAGTTTCCAAAGTAGTAAATAAAAAAAATTAACCCCTGGTAGACAACAATCTGCTTTCCAATGCTTCTGATTCAAAGAATACATCAGTTCCAGAAGATTTTTACTCATCTCGAAGAGGCAAAGCACCCAAATAAGATTTAGTGTTACTGTCATCTAATATCACTCCATCTTTCCAATTCTGATCCCATCCCTAATATGAAATAGACTACTAGCAACCACTTAACTACTCAAATAAACACCCTCTGTCATCTCATCTGACTTTTTGCCTCAGATCAATACAAGCATGCTGAATGGGGGGGGGGGGGAACAGAGTAACTAATCCCTGTCTCTGAGACATTCTTCCCTTTATATGCTATGTAAGGCTCACTCTAACAGCAACTAATATATTCAATTAGCTCTCCTTCTTGGACAAAGGCTATCACCATACATTTATCACTGAAAATGTAATTCAGCATTTTAATTCTTTAGCCTTATACAGATTGAATAGCTTATTACTATTCTCCCTTTAACAGAATGATAAATCATGTCATGCCTTTCAAAGCCATGAAACCAGGTACGATCCTTAGTTATCTGTGACTTAGCAAAAAGACTAATCTGAACATCAGGAGTGCAGAGAAAGAGGAGTTAATTGGCATCTTAACAGCCACAGCAGAACCTACAGAGTAGCTGAAGACCAGGCAGGGACACGGCAACACATCCTACTCCGGTATTCTCTTCTGTGAGGAGCTCTCTATCAGCAGGCAGAGCAGATGTCTCTGAGCCACCAAGGTGCATGAACCTGGGCAAGACCAGGGAAGGTAGCAGAACTTAAATATACTCAACACCTTAAGCAGGCTTATAGCAAAGGAGAGAATTTAACTCTGAGTGACTTAAAAGGCATAAGACCTCTGTAGCACCTATATGCAACACCAATACAGCTTGGGAAACTGAGGACTTGGGGTGAAGAGACAGCCTGCCCCTTCGTAGAGTAGCATAAAAGAAGCACCTCATTGGTAGCATGGAGTTTAGGTTTTTAAGGAGGGAAGTTAGGGAAATGCATATTTGACTGGGAATAAAATGGGGCATAGGAGGGTGTGGAACAAACCAGACAAAGAAAATAAACACCCTCACCCGAATCCTCAAGAGAGTGCAAAGCAAGTGCTTCTTTGCCTACCTGGTTTATATCCTGGCTGTCCACTTTAGCCCAGGAATCTGCTTTACTTCATTTGCATTTCCCCAAATACTCCTTCCATCTACCTGTGTGTTAAGGAATTATTCCTGCTTGGCACAGCCCCCTGGGGCCATGCTGCAGTACAGAGGCACTTTTAGGAGTCAGACAACCAGCCTTCCTTCTCGACCACCACCTTTCCTTTCTATTGTTCTCTCTTTCTTCCACAGTTCAAGGTCCCCAAGCACCTTCTGAAGCTCCAAACGCTACAGCCACACCAACAACCCTCCTAGCTATTCTCCAAGGGTCTCTGGCAGGTTACAGCCCACAGCACACACCTCCCGTGGGTTTTGTCCTATTTCTCAGGGGCCTCTCACAAAGGGACACCCAACCAAGTACAGCTTCTTCATCACTACGTCCCCAATCCAAGGCCCATGTTCCAGCCCTCCCACTGCCCCACCTGGGTACAGTAACCCAATTTTCGCCAGAAGCCCCCATAAGGAGTTACCCCCTCCACAGGGTCTCACTAATCCCTTCTCATCTTCTTTATCTCATCCAAGAAACACAGTTTGCCAACATCTCTGCTATGGCTGGATCATACATCATACACAGCTGCTTTGTTATAGACATTACACAGAAAGTAGGCTATAACTACTTTATAATTATAATTAGCCATAGAAAAATATTAATTCATTACTAGATTCATCAGTAGACTTACATGCAAAACACAGTATTGCCTAATTGGACATATCCAAATAAGAGTGGTGAACTACTGTTGCAAATAGATTTCATATTATTCAGATGTTTACAGTTTAAAAATACTTCAAAAATTATATTTTCCAGTTTGCAAAATTCATCTAACTCAAAATCTTTCTTTATAGGCCTCTGTTTATTCAATAAAACTGTAAATATGATAATTTGTTCCATTGCCCCTTTTTGCATGCAATGGTAAAAAAAAAGTCTAGGGATGTTGCACGCTTTCCAGTGTAGCTACTTCAGTCATTCCTAGATAGCTAATTTGTATTAGCATGAGAGATTATTCCACTAATAAGGTTTAAATTAATCTATTGCAAAAGTACTGCCTCAGAGAGTTGCCAACAATTTGACCAGTAACACATTCATTTTTTCCTCTCTCGGCTCACTGTTTGCTTTCCAGCTACACCACGCTCACTTGGCACTAAATAGCTTAATTTACTTCTATTACTTCTGTATTATGGTTTTTTTCTGGAAATTTTTCTATCATCATAAATGTTGTCCTTTCAAAGCTGTATATCTTCTTTCCCTGCATGCTAGCTTCTCTCTTATTCATTCACTTAAGTGAACATTAGATCATTTCTATTGAATACATCTTTCCTGATGACCTTTGGCTGTGCATTTATTTCTCTTCTACCTCAACTAATAGAGTGATATATGGTTCTCAATTTGGCATCAACTAACAATTGATCATAGCGTTCTGTTCAAACACACATAGAAATTACTACTAAAAACTCCCTATTTCAGAGATTTATATGGTGGTGACATGACTGGATTCCACTTCTACCATGAGATTTCACAACAACTGCATCACATGTAATAGGTCAAATTTTTTCCAATATAAATTACATCTTATGGTATTATGGCCGAAAACCACAGCATAAAATTGCTCAAGCTGACAATGCAAGAATATGCTTTGGAATTCAAAGCCTTAAATTGCAGTGTTCTTGAAAAAAATTGTGGAATTTTCTTTAAGCCTGTTTTTTGTTAAATTTACTGATTGATGTCTGAACACAAAAAGATAACGTTATCCCCCAAAGTATGTGGTATTTCCTTAAGTGAGGAATAATACTAATTACTGTAAAGGATTACTGACAAATGTTATTGTGATCATTCAAATTTGAAGGAGACTAACACCATCGGTTTTTAAGTGCTGTGTAAATTTTAGACCAATATTTTCTTTTCTTACTCAAACTAAATTACAGCATGATGTATTGTCTTAACAATAGAAAGTTCAAGCCTAGCATTAAATTGATTCATCAATCAATGGTATATTTTCTTCTCTTGAAGTTCTGTGACAGATCAAGAAAGTAATTAGTATTTAACTGCATAATTAGCTTCCCATATATAAAAGCCAGGAGAAACATTTATAACTTTTCTTTCATTTGAATTAACAATAGAAATTTATCTACAGCTATTCATTTCTTCGTTTGTTGAATTCTGTTCATGTCTGAATATGAGATGCTGTACTGTCTCTTTGAGCACAGAACTTGAGGTCAGAAGCTTCATACAGTCTCATATTTAATTATATGGCCATGAACAAAGACACTAACGTTTTTTCTTTCCTCTTCCATCTGTAGAATGTGGCTATTCATATTTAAGTGTCTCTTGAATTAATTGTAGTTATTAATAGTTGTATTGATCAATAGTTAATGAATTCAAATTATTTTTGAGGACAAAAATATTCTCAACCGTTCAGAGAGGAAACTGGAATTTCAATTATATTGAAAAATGTAAATTGAAAATATACTAATGTTCCAAACTGCAACAAACCCAAAGAATTTTGAAATTGTCTGAAAAACACAGAAGTCACAATTTTGTTTCAAGAAAACAAAATTTCTAATATATCTTGTACTGGAATAATGAAGTAAATTGCAAAAAAAAAGGTATTTCAAAATAGAAAAAATCCAATAACAGAATTTTTTTTAATTTAGTATCTACTTGTCAAAAATATTGATCAACTCTAGTTTCATCTCTTATAATTGTTCTTATATTAGTGGATCATTTTAAAGATGACAAAAATGGTTTCATCATTAATCTATCAAGAGCTAAGTGAAAGGACAGTCCCAAAATTGTCAGGAACCAAAAAAAGCCTCAGTATCCTATTATACAGCTTTTTACTTGTTCAGTGCTCCAGGTTCCATGTCCCTTTGCAAATCAATTAGTCTCCACCACAGTAATTACAGCATTCTTAAAAACAAATTGACTTGTCAAGTTACTTTCTCCATGACATCCTCAGTGTCTTCAGTGTCCCTTTTTTTAACAGAGAATGACAGCAGACAGAAAAACAAGTGAGGTTCCACCTCACTGCAGTTCCCCTTCACTGTGGGGACTGCAGCAAAGCCAGGATTCTATTTCCTGCTGTTTAAAACCATATATGGAAAACATCAAAACAGGAAAACAGCAATTCGTATTCTTTATCTCATTTTATCAGCACTGTTGACACTGGGTATCATTTAATCTCTGGTAATTTTTGCAAGGGTATTCACATTAAGACTTTTTAAAAAATCCCTGCAGCAGTCATGGCCACCTACTAACTCCAGTGCACTGTCTCCAAGGGAATTCCTTTCAGCAAAATTAAAGTGGCACAGAGATAATAATTCAGTTTGGTTTCTTGTAAATTGAGCAGTGCAGCCTCACACCTGACTTAATCCAACTTGAAGTAATACAGTGTGTAATCCAGGGCGAGAGACAGGCAAAATCTAAACCAGCAAGAAAGGAAGGGAGCTGGCCCAAAAAGGGAGTGCTCTACACAGCAGAAAAGAAGATATCAGGCAAACATTTTCTACTTTCAAGATTCCTTGAATGTGGCTTTTATTTTTTTTCCTCTTTAATAAAAGGTTATCTTTCTCTCTACAGGCAGCTCTTGAGTGATCAGCATATACTGTCCTAAACCCCCACCTGATATGCACTATGTTATTCTGTCAGTGAATTTGCTGGCAAATCCCTTCAGGTCCTATAAACCAGTATGAACCCTTAATAGAAGTATAGCAATTTACACCAGTGGAAACTCTGCTCTAATGACTCTACACTGATTTATACCAGCTAAATGTCAGAATCCACTACGGGAAATGGAGATGAACAGTCTTGAAAGGACAGCGTCAAGAAAAATGTTGGTTATTTTTCTTTTCCTTGGGCATGATAGCAGAGTAACTAAAACTAACATTGTTGTACTGATTAAGGAGAGTGCAGAAGAGCCATAAGAAAACCAAAGTACCAATCCACTTCTCATTGTTACAAGGCAGTACTGAGATGGAGAACCTGGAGAAATTCAACCTCACACAAGTATTTCTCTGCAGAATTTCTACCATGAGTTAAAGAGCACCTGTGCTCAGCTTGAGGGCTGTCACAGCCACTGGTATAGACATTTTCCTCAGGGTTGTTCTGTAGGTCACATCACCAGCCTAAAGTTACAAAGAGTTCCTCCAGCAAAATCATCACCAAGTTGCTACTATCTGCAGCGGGTGAGAAAAACTTCCTTCCCGTTTTTTGTTTCTTGCCTAACTTCTTTCTTTCTTTTGATAATTATTATTATTTATTTATTATTTTTGCTCTTTCAGTCTAAATGTCAGAAACTGACATATGGCCACTGCTTCCATCACTATATCAGTGGCACAGCAAAGTAATATGGAAAGCCCTGCAGAATAATCTGCAGTCTGGGCCCTTTCTATGACAAACAAATACTTAAGGACAGGTCTCACAAGGCTTTTTTGCTTGATCTCGTTTGTGTTATCTCAGTCTGTAGCTTGATATAAAATGAAAACTTCTCTTGGGAATTAAATATCAGATAACGTTTTTTCCACTACATTCAATAGTTTGCCTACTTGTCCTTGAGCCACTGAGAAAATCACTTTAAGTACTTCAAATTTTATAAAAACCTGAGTAGTCTATTTTTTTAAAAAGTAATGTGGTTTTGGTTTTGCCCATATACTTCACTTAAGCAAATCAAAAGCTTTCTTTTGATACTAGGCTGTCCTTTGAAACATGATCGTACTTTCAAGGAACTTGTAAAATTTAAATTTTGCAGGCTAAAAATTAAATACTAAACCCCGATGAGATCCATATGCATATCCCTCTCATTCTCTGGAGTTATTCAAACCCACCTGGATGGAATTCTGTGCAACCTGCTTTGTGTGGATCTGCTTTAGCAGGAGGGCTGGACTAGATGATCTCCAGACATCCCTTCCAACCCCCTCCATCCTGTGATTCTGCATATTACATCTTTAGGATGTGTAAGAGATAAATTTAGACACATAATTAGTTGATGATACATATTTTATAATATGTAACCAGAAAGCAGACTGCTGGAATCCTATTTAGGATTTTATTAACAATTCATTAATTCTCCGAACTATTTAGGCATGGAACCCTAACATATTTAATTTAGGAATATTTTCTTCGCAGACTGATCCAAAAGAATAAGCAGCGGCAGCACTGTGGTTTAAACTGTCTGAATGGTAATTCTTTTGCTGGATTGTAATCTGTTCCCAAAGAAATGAGCAAGAATTGAGGAGTCTAGATTTCCAGATTTCTCCCTACCCTTTAATCTAATCATGACATTACCAAAAAAGCATCTTCAATTGCTTCACCTTCCTCCAAAACAACTGTTGCCAGACAATGCTGCATGGATCACCAGGTATACACACACAGTGCTTTCTGGTGGTCTAAGATTTGGTGAGTCACTGCCTGCCTCTTTTTCATCTGCTATAGTGTACCAGAAGCAGCTGAGAAAAGCGTATTTTACTTCCCAATTGTTCATGTGAAGAATTGCCATTAGCAGGCATACCCTGTTCAGTCAACAGTGAAAGCAAGAGAAACCTGCCCCAAGAAACTGTCCTGGCACACCAGTTCAAGCTATTCATAGTAAGTCAGACAGAGTAGTTTTCCTCAGTGCTGTACAGGGGTCCTGCTGTCTGCTTCTGTCTGTCCTCCTGAACTCTGAGGATGCAGAATGAAGTAAAGTAAACACAGATCTCTAGCATGAAAAGCTACAGCCTTTCCCAGTGCAGCTAAAGAATGATGCTTCTGCGTCTTAGGATTCGTAAGCAAAGCCCCATGCATGCTGTGGGTGGCTACGAGAGACGTGTGTACAGTAACTCAATACATTTAAAAGCATACATTTCCTTCTTCTCTCTCCCACCTCCCCCCAGCCATTAAGTAATAATTAATGGGTGGAAGTGGAACCAGTATACTGACCTCATCGACATTCTCAAATGCATTGATGACATCATAGGGCAAGCACGAGAGCAGATCGATCACAAACCAGGTCTTCAAGTAATTCATGCGAATCAGTTTGGGGTCAGAGATCACCTCTCCTGCCGGCCCCACAAAGGTTGTGTGGAAATTGAGCACAATGTCGACCAGAAAAATGACATCCACAATGCTGTCAACTACTAGCCATGCCACGTTGTTCTGTTTGGTTTTGAAGGAGACATTGTAAGGAACCAAAATAGCAGTGTAGAAGGTTAAAATCAAGATGATCCAGTCCCAGGTGGTCTTGAAAACGCAATAATGCAAAATTATATGTGGTGGAGTCTTTGGTGCCTCTTGCTTGTACTGTGGGAGGATTTCAGAGCCCAGCTGCAACACCTGTAGTCACAGAGATTTCAGGAGAAAAGGAAAATATGCTTAATTTTTTCATTATATTTTTCACACTGTAAATTCTCAAGCTCAGTACAATAGTTGATAAAAATACATGCCCATAAACTCCTTTTATCACCACAAAATGGTAAGCATGTCAAGATAAGTATTCCATTAAATAGATCAGCATCAAACTAGAAACAGTTGTTTCTCGTAATACCATTAATTAGTTTTTGGCATTAAGTCTAATGTGTCAGGTGTCCAAGATAGCTTCTTCAGTGATCCAAATAGGTAAGACAGATGAATGATAGGCAAGAACAGGCAGGAAGGCAGTTGTGAATGGAAATCAATGGTAAAACCAGGAATAATACCATAACTTCTGAGTTGCAATCCAACACCGGGACAGCTGGACCACATTGTTTTGCAGCACTGGCTATTTAACCCTACACTGTGTCTGAAATAGTCTTATACTACAATCTGTCATGAATGCATGGGTCTTTCTTCCTCTTCTCTGGACTGTGCAGGAACAAAGCCCATGGAAAATTATAATTCACCTCAATAAATTCATTTTGAACTTCAACTTTTCACTGCGAGAAGTTCAGTGTCTGATCTACTTGATGGTTTAGAATCAAAGAAAGGTAGAGGACTTCCTGAACCTTAAGGATTCTAAGACCACTGAGTCCAACCATTAACCTCTTACCACCACATTCTCCAACATCCCCAAGTACCACATCCACACACCTTCTGAGCATTTCCAAGTATGGTGATTCCTCCGCTTCCCTTGGGAAACCTGTTCCAATGCTTGACAACCCTTTCAGCAACTAAATTTTTTCTAATATCTAATCTAAACCTCCCCTGGTTCAACTTGAGGCTGTTTCCTCTGGTCCAGTCACTCATTATCCAGAAGAGAGCAACCTCCCCCTCACTACAACCTTTTTCCAGGCAGCTGTAGAGAGTGATATGGTTCCTCCTGAGCCTCTTTTTCTCCAGGCTAAACAACCCCAGCTCCCTCAGCTGCTCCTCATCAAACTTGTTCTCTAGAGCCTTCATTGCCTTTGTTGTCCTTCTTTGGACATGCTCCAGCACCTCGGTGTCCTTCTTGCAGTGAGGGGCCCAAAACTGAACATGGTATTTGAGGTGACTGTCAAAGTGTACTGTTCAGTTACAGTGCAGTTAGGTCTGAATTCAAAAATGCACGACTGCAAAAGATGATGTTTTAAACCCTGGACCTCAAGCTGAGCATATGCTGACACTGAGTGCTGTTTTGCATAACTGCAATCTTGATCAATGCTGCCCGTTTTCTGTCTATTGTCTATACAGTTCTGCCCACTCGTGTGAAAACAGTATTATCATGTATTTAATTCTTGAGAAATAAAGTTTCTTCCATATACCTATGAACAAGAATGTATTTGTTTATATCTATGGATATACATGAGGGTGAAATCAACATGAAGAAACTGTGTCCAAATGAAGACAAGCTAAATTTTAATATTAAATTTACCCTGGATGAATTATGGATGAAAACTGAAAGGAAGACAGAGGTTTGCTAGAGCGAAATGTGTTTGCTAGTGCCAAACGCACAGAACCTGGGAAAAAAATTAGGAGCATGGCTGCTTTTTCACGTTTATTTGCACATAGTTCAGAGCAATAGGAAGCAGTGAAGGAAATGAAATGGCCATCTTTCTCAGGGAGAAGATCAGACAGCATAGCTGCAATAGAAGGATGTCTTCCTTTCGTGGTCCTTATCTTAGCTTTTTTAATGTAAATTATTTAGACATGGATTTTTATCTGCAGGTTTTTCTGAGTGTCTTTTTTTTTTTTTTCCCTGAACTGGTGGGCTTTTTTCCAACAGTTTAAGCCAAAGGGGACAAAAGAAAACAACCAGCTACAAGAGTCCTATTTGAACAAAACAGTCCTAGATCAAATTCCCTGCTCACATTATGACTTAGTCTTGTACACAACAGGGGTCAGACACTGTCAGATCACAGTCACTTGCACATGTATAAATGACAATGGGAATTGCAAGCCTGCTGACTTTCAGTCCAGTATGTTCTCCTGAAGAGAATTAGCATGACCTGCTCAGAGAGACCTGCACATTAGCACAGAGGCACCAACAGTTTGAACAAAATTTTTAAAAAATAAGAGAACCTAGTATTTTCGTTGCACTGAGTTTCTAGAATGACAGCAAAGAGGAAAAACGAACATTTCCTCTGCAGACCAAACCAGGAGTCAGACATCTCCCCTGCAGTATTAAGTAGTCTGACTCCTGACCCTGATTCACGTAGTTTCTTCATATCACCAAAAAAAAGGAAAAAAAAAAAAAAGGGCAAATAAAAAAGTTGTCTTGTGGTGAGAGCAGCTGCAAACAGCACAAGACAGAAGTAGTCTCTCCTCTCTACAGGAGGCACTGGTCAGTCTATTCAGTCCCCAGAAGTCACTGGAAGAGGCAGAGGTGATGTATTGAGTTAGTATGTGTACACAGTGTTGCTGCCTTCAAGGCTTGTTTGCAATCCCAGTGACAAATGTTAGGGTGCCTTTTCTCAACAAAAGCTCTAGCCCAAGATCAATATTGCAAATATCTCCTGCCCTCGCTTTTGCACATCACAGCTGTACCCTCAGTCAGTGGGAAAGCAAAGAGCTCCTAACGGCCTTTTTGAGGGTCTGCATGAGTAGCAGCTCTAAGATAAGATCCTAAGCCTGAAATATGCTGAAATATAGGCAAGGAGAGTCCTCTGCAATCCTCACTCACTGGAATAACTGATCAGCAAACCAAAAATCTCTATCACATAGTAACATTTACCAGTCAGTTAACTAGATTTCAGTTCAAATGCTGAAATCTTACTACTGTGGGGAGATGGTACTACCTCGTAAATGCAGGGTGAAAACATAATTGCTTGGTTTGTAATCACAGACCAATTACAGCTTATTTTTTTAGCCTCTGTTATTATATGAATAAGTCAAATTTTTTGGCAACCAATCTAATCAGCACAGGAACCTCAACCATGAAACGCTGAAAAAAATATTTTATTTAGTTCTTGTCAGATTGGTTCTCATACATAAATTCATAAGTTCTAGACTGAAAATTGTATAACGCCCTCCATTTTGGCCATTGCTCATCTCTTTGTACTCCAAGAACTTGTGGAAATTTTGCATCAACAAAATTACAGGTACTGGAAAATGTAGTAATATATTCTTGTATACCCAAATAATAGGAAAAAGGCAAGAACACTCTTTTTTGCAATAAAGCAGGGTCTAAATTATGTTGTCCATTATTTTGCTGCAAATGAAAAAGAAATAAAGTCAAGCCAGTGGAACTGCAGGGATGTAAGACTGAACTGAAAGCAGACAGATTTCTAGTTTCAACTCCTTGAGAAAATAAACAGCTTTGTTACTTCAGTGTTTTAAAATGTCATCATTAAATATAAAGCACTCTCTCCTAGCTTGTTTGAGATTCAAGGGCTCCAGCATACAAAAATAAAAGGATTGGTGTCTTCTTCCTTTTCTGTTTAGAAAGCAAATGTACTCTAAACTATCTGATTGGCTAGGGACTTTATTATTAAGCCTTTTCAACTTCTGTTACCACATTGGAGTCTCTACCACTGGCCATTTAAAGTGACATGGGGTCATGGCTTTTACTGTCTCCAGCAGAGGGATGTGCACCCACACTGTGGGTGTGAATCTTCAATGGAGGGGCAGGGACAGGGCAGGACTGGGCATCAAGGAATTACACAGGGATATCAATCACTCACCAGGTGGAGAAAGCCACCTGAAGGAAGCCCGAAGTGCTTCCAGTCCTCTGCTAGGGTGGGGTGAAGGTGACAAGTTCTAGCCCAGGCTCCCTCCCACTGCATCATTTACATGCACCTTGTAAAACCACTCCACCTTGCTGGCATTGCTAGGGATGAACCATCATTTCACAGCTTGGGATGGAAGAAGGGCACTGTCCCAGCTCACACTACGTCTCCCAGGAAAGGCAACTTGCTTTACAGCCTGGCAAAGGTCTTGCAGCATCTGGGACTGCCAGACAAGACCTTTCAAATGGACCAAATTAATCATTTCATTGAAGGAAGAGAAACACGCCTATAACAAAGCTGAATTATCTCAGAATACAAGCATATACAATATACAATACAACTAAAGAGCTCAGTAGTTCACAGAAATCATGGAAGAAGGTCCACAGAGCTTCGTGCTAAAGATCTAGGTTTTGTCAGGTCACTTGCACTGGAAGTTATAAGAGCTCCTTTCTCCACTTCTCACACCAAGGGCCCCACACGGTCTATTTCTTCATCAACCTTCCAGACACACACACACACATCGCCTCTGCACCATCTGGAGATAAGGAGCTATAAACTCCATTCTTTCTGCACCTTATCTCAAACCCAGGCAGATGCAAAGAGAAGTAACTTCTGCCCTACTCCAAGGTGCTCCTGCTGCACTCCAGCCTCTAGAGAGAGCAGCACCAACCTGAGACAGGTTTGCTGAAGTACTAGTGTGGTTACCCACCCATAGGAACTAACTAGATTCAAACTGCTTGTAAATGTGCTTCTCCTGCAGAGGAAAAAAAGAACCCCAAGAGATTTAATATAAAAGTAATCATGAAGAAAACGTACACAACTATATAAACCGATATGCTGAGTTTCCACCCATGTGCACTGGATAAGTTCATTACTATACTTTTCAAAATAACTGAAACAGCCTTGGTTTCAGAAGAAGTTTCACTATTATACAGTTTTATCATAGTAAAAAAAGTATTTTTTAGATAGTTATTAATGAAAGTATTATTTCAATTACTTATGCTTCATCAGATAATACAGCTGTATTATCTGAATTTATTATTTGTGGTAATGATGCACGATGTTTTAATAGCTCTCTAAAGCTGTGGAATTTTATTTCAAGAGCAGAAATGTCAAATTTCATTATGGTTTTCAGAGGGTTGTGGCATTTTTGGTGGTGTTTTTGTGGATTTTTTTTAACATAGCAAAATTTTAAAAAAAAAAATCTCCTAGATTTGTTAAAAAATGGTCAATATATCCTGAGCCAAGGATCCTAAAAGTGCAGCAACAAATGGTTACAATGACTTAAGATCACATACCTGGGGTGGAGGTGAAAAAGCCAACACATACACAAACAATCACTCATTTCCAGCTTAATCTCTCATTTCTGTATTTTCAAATGCACATATTTGCTTTCTCTCACTCTCCTTTCCTTTTGTTTTCACAGGCACCCACACAAATTGCTCCCAAGCTAAGAGCTAGGTGCTAAGCCTCAACTTGGAGTACATTTTAATGGCAGTGTAAAGTTCCTGGTAAACAAGGTTTGGGGAAAAAAAAAAAAAGAAGCACAAGTTCCATTATTAAACACTGCTGCTAAGCATCATTGTAATTTTTCTGCTTTTATTTCTTATAACTATCACATTTTTTTTACTTATGACACAATCTTGTTTACCCAGAACTGCCAGGTAAATGTACAGAACACATCAGCTAAGACCATAAGTGCAAACGATATATATATTATGCAGTGACCAGGAAGAATCATTCCTACAATCAACTCCTTGGTGATTAAGCCACAGAAATGCATTAATTATTTTACAGTCTTATTGCAAAATGTAGCCTCAGAGTTACCTGACAACCCTTTGTTAATTGCATAATTTATTTAAGTAGTTTTCATATAACTGCTATTAGAGAAGTCAGGCTAAAAAAGTCTATGCCTACTGGCACAGGTCAAAGACTGAAGCTTCACAGACACAGCTATTACCCGTGATCTGAGGATGAAACAAAGTAGTTTGTCACTTACACCTTTCTTAAACTATTTCATAACCAATAAAAGAAATCATAAGCTTTTGTGGCATGCTCCTGCTTCATATTTGTACGACACCTTGCTGCACTCAGGTTCTAGGACACAACTGACTCCTCACATATTCAAAAATATAAGTGATAAAGAACTGCGGGTGACACAAATAATATTCCAATAAATGAAGAGCCTTATCATGAGAAAGATTGATGGGAAATGTCATCATGAGTTGGAAAAGAAAAAGGATGAATTTTTATTTGAACTTAAAATTTCAAATAGGCTTCTGCAGGGATGAAGGGGACAAAAAAGAAAAATATTTGAAAATACAACAGGGAACAGCTGGAGATCCAATGTTCAATAATATGAAGAGATCTTTCCAGAATAAGAAACCTGGTACCCCATGTATCTTCAAAGTAAGAAAAGTGGCCTTGTCCGTATGATCATCTGCACTCTGCTTTTCTCCAGTGTAGTTCTATTGACTTAAATGAAATTACAGCAGAAATTCAACAAGCTACCTAACATCACAGTTGGGGCTAATGTTCTTTGTAAAATGACTGCAATATTCAGTCAGCAATTAAAAAAACTCATTTCAGACATGTAAACCATACATTTGCCCTTTATTATTTGTAATTAATCAACTGGCTGTGCCAGTTGGAATACTTGCAAAGACTTGTTGAGCACATGGGCTTGCAAGAAATTTCAGTAGCACGTAGTCATTGAGGTCCAGGCTGAGGTCCGCTGAGCCAAACAGAATAACCTCAGCCCCTCTGCCTTACACTTTACTGACTACATTTTAGTATGAACTAAAAATCAAGGGCAGGCATCTAAAGAGACGACAGGATTATTTGATGTTAAGCCTTGCATAGGATTAGGACTACTGCAAATTCCAGGACACTAAAGCAACCTCAGGGTGGACATGTGCTAGTCCCACGGTATTCCTACATTACAGTGTCTGTGTGAATGTCTGCCCCTCCCCTGTGCTAGGATGATCTATGCTATTTCTGTACTTCCATTCTGTAGTAGTTCTGTATTAAACATTGAGTAGGTAAGATCCCGTCCATGACAATTTCATCATTATCTGTGGTAACAGTACAGGCCTGGACAGGATGTTTTTATTTTGCATAGAAACTAAGGTGCACACAGGCAAATCTAACAGAGTACTAACTATGTGGAGACCTCATGGAATCCATCAGTGCCTTACACCTCCAGCTACACAGGAAGATCAAAAATTTTTGACAAGAGTCACAGCTGCTGCCATGGCTTTCACAGCAATAAGTAAAACAGGACTGACATGTTATATTGGCCAAGCTGTCATTAACACCATATATCAAGCCTTTCCCTAAGCTGTTTTTACACCAGGGAGACCCTGCTACTAGCCCAGGAGACAGCTACAGGAAACTTGGGACAGTCTCTCCCCCTCGTGGTGAAAGCCTTCAAACCCTAAGTACTTCAAAGAGCCTTCTCTGACTGGAGCTTTTCTCAAAACTTTGAGAGACTACCTAAATCACAAGGTTTCATTTTCCTGATCTGTCTGCAGTGTTACTTGTGGCATCTTACAGTTGTTCTGTCTGTAAAGCCAGTAACTCAAACATACATTTTAACCACTTTGTAAAGTAAGGTTAGGATCCCACTGAAAAGTAACCAGACATAAATTAATTCAGAGAACAACCATGTCAAGGATTCTCCAGAATTTCCTCGTGTATTAGCTTGAGTTTTTCTCACTCAAATTTTTTGAGTTTTTTTCACCTCAAATTACATAAGTAAATAGTCCAAGATCCTACTAATGTTGAGATCCTCAGAAGAATAAAAACAAAGCAAGAATTATTTTAATAATAGCACCCTTATAAGACTTTGATAAGATATGGAACACAACACCGCAATTAGACTACATGAAGTCTGTTGGACCTCTGTTTCCATTCCGCTGTCATGGGACACGTTTCACAGCACACGTACCATATTCTGAGCTCCCATGCCTGCCACCAGGCTTCGGATTCCCAGGGCAAGGGGGACACAATGCTTGGCTCACATAGAGACAACATACCCAAAAAGGCTAAAAACATTTCTTTACAGCTTCTCATGGAAATAAAACATTACCTCAGCAAGTCTCGAATGCTTGTGAACATTCTCTCCTTTCTGGACGCTGGGAGCGAGCTGCTGCAGGACACCTCGGCTGCTCGTGAGGGCACGAGTCAAGCGAGCAAACTTCCCCCAACCTGCAAGAAAATGTGCAAGATTATACGCATTACCCAAAAAAAGTTGCAAGGGTGCCATATAAAACCTCTTATAACTAAAGGAGAGAGTGTGTGTGAAGTTCAAACAGAGCAATCTGCTTCAGTACTGACCACAAGGGACTATAATTTAAGCAAGTACCAGATAAAAGTGAGTCACAAAATAGGTGTCAGCATGGTGCTGTAATAAAACCCATTACTGCAGTGGCTTTGTATTCAAGGCTCTACAAGAGTGCTGTTACAGGAACTGCATATCTTGCAAGGATAAGTGTCCACTACACAATAATCTTCTATTAAATCCAATCACCAAATTTGGATCTCTCAGCACTGCCGAAGACACTCCAGACTAATCAAGATGTAAGGCTAGAGTAACATACTATGAAAATTACAGTTGTCTGTAACAGAAGTGAATCTGGTCTCAGATGCATCAAGCGTAGATCTGGCATAAGCAGAGAAATATACAAAAGATAATAAAAAGCAGAGCAGAAAAGCAAAACAAAATCATTAATTTTATCCTCTCTAAACAAAAGGGGGAATATACTAATAGATTTTCTCAAACTCTAATAAAATATTTATCAGCTTCTGTCAGAGCAGTCATATGTTGAATTTTAATTCACAATATTTTTTACAAATACTCCTCAAAATAGAAGACCTTGAAAGACAGCCACAAGAGCTAGCTACAATTATAATCTTTATGGGCAGTACTTTGCCATAACAGAAAGTCAGGTAGAGTACACATCTGGATATTTTTGGTACACTGAAAGGAAAATATTGGTGCATTTAGTCCCAGTCTTGAAAAATGACAGCACCACCTGGAAACTCTTGAGCAGTTTCATCTCCTACTCCAGCTAAGGATGCTCAGCACTTTGAAGACTCAGATTATAATAAGAACCTGGTTCTGGCAAAAGTTTCCTCTACAGCTCTCTTGTAGACCCCCTTTTGGGTAGCGGAAAGTGCTATAAGTTCTCCTTGGAGTCTTCTCCTCTCCAGGCTGAACAACCACAGGTTTCTCAGCCTGTCTGCACAGCAGAGGTGCTCCATCTCTCTGAGCATATTTGTGACCCTCCTCTGGACTCAACAGGTCCATGTCTTTCTTATGCTGAGAGCCTTGAAGATGAATGCAGTACTCCAGGAGGAGTCACACAAGATTGGAGTAGAGCAGGAGAACCATATCTCTCGACTTGCTGGCCACACTGCTTTTGACACATCCCAGGATACAGTTGGCTTTATGAGCTTCAGGCACACATCACCTGGTCATCTCAAGCTTCTCGTCCACCAACACCCCTCAGTCCTTCTCTGCAGGGGTGCTCTCAATCCAGTCCGTATTTGTGCTTAGGATTGCCACGACCCAGGTACAGGACTTTGCAGCTGGCCAGATCTACGGGGCCCGAGGGGGCCGTGGCCCAAGAGGACATAAGCAATCGCCCCGTCTGCAGCCCCGGCGAGGCAGGGCTGCCGGGGGAGCGGGCGGTCCGGAGGAGCGCCGAGCCTGGCGCTGGCCGTGGTGCTGAACCGGAACGAACGGGGCTTGTTTTCAAACGCCAGCCCCGGCGACGAACAGAACCAACCACAGAATTCCAGCTTCATACAGGAACTCGAAATCTGCCTCCCTCGCCAGACATAAAATATTTATAACTCCAGATAAACATAGGCAGTTCCTTTTACTAAGTCAAACAAGACTGATGGGTAGGGCATTTTCCCGGAAGATTCAAAGTTTGGTTCAAAACCTGAGGACAAACTTTCAGTGTGCATTTTCCTCCTAACGTTGAATGTTCTAAGATTTGGGCTATTCAGATGTAAATAGAGAGATGAGGAAAAGGAAGCACGTCACTTGAGCTTTCTTGCACAAAAGCACTGCGAGACAACTCTGTGGCATGATTTGTGGCTATGACTGACGAGCACCTTTGTGTACCTGTCCCTCTTGCCATGAGTCATCTCCTTTTGAAAGGTACAGCCTAACCCATTCCTCTCTCCCCAGCATCCCCTATAAGCATCTCCTCTGCCCTACGTGTTGCAAGTCTCACTTGTGGGGTACAAAAGAATTGTTTTCATGAACATTAGATCTCTCACCCCACACTCCAAATCTGATCTGAAAACAATACAACTGTTTGTTACAGGCAAGATACTGTATCAAGAGGCAAAGCTTTTTAGCTTTTTAAACCAGTGCGGATATGAAAATGGCAGGCTGGGAGTTCATACCCAAACCCTCCCTTACATAGGGTACAGCACATGGGAGCCCAGTCTGGAGTGGCACATGCCCCTGTGCAATGGTATGCCTAAAACCAGTCACTGAATCAATGTGCAAATGTCCCAGCTGTACGAATATCATCTTTAGAACAGAAGACTCTCCTCCTTGTACTGGCTTTTGGGTTGTTTGGGTTTGTTTGTTTGCTGTTTTGTGAAAGAAAAAGACAAAAATGTGGGAAATTCAACATAAAATTAGAGTAGACCAGTAGACTGTGGAAAAGGAAAATGAAAATGAGAGAGAATGCCAGTACTAATATTATTGAATGATAATTTCTTCTGAAAAGACAGTAGTTGAATTTATTCCAATTTTTCCTCCAGAATCCTAGGGACAGACGCAGCCTACAGCAAGTCAGACATTTATCCAGTGAAGACAGGTCAAGTAATGGACTTAAGCCACACAACTAAACATAAACACTAAATTTTAAGGGTCATGGATCTATCCAAGAAAAGAAACAGTTACAGAATGGTGTAAGGATACAGCGGTGTCAGTCCCGCCAGAACAGAGGGACCAGATGATATGTATTAGGATATGAATTATTCTCATTCAACACAAGAAGTTGGTATATCCTTACATCCATTCTTTTCCTCCAGAAAGAAGGAAAATATAAATTAAATTGAAATATACTGAGCCTATGTATTCTAATAGAGGCATATATGTTCCTCAAACAAGGTAAGAGCTCACATAGTAGAGACATCAGCTTCGAATTCAGGAACCAAACATAAAGCTGAATATCAGCTCCATGGTTGTGCTTGTCTGTGCCCATCTTTGATTCTAACCCATTTTTATCCTTGCTTGGTCTCCTTTTTCAGTTCTGCAGAAAACATCCTTCAGGGACAAAACAATAAGATCACGCTAAAACACCTCCAGCTTCAAAAGGATGAAGAAAGAGCCTTCAAGATTAACAGCACTGATTTCAGTGTTCCTGCATTCCATGATGCTCTTTTAGAGGTTTCCACCATTTCTTTGCAAAAAGTTGACTAGGAATTGCTTATGGAAATGCCCAGGACAAGATGTCCATGAGGACAAAAGCTTTGTTTCAGGGGGAAATATTGCATTGAAATGTACTTTCGTGATGTGCTATTTAACTCAAACTTTTTCTCCATTCAAGCACGAAGCTTCATTTAACAATGGTCTCAAGTTGAAGAAACCAATTTTCTGTACTTTGAGGTGAGCATGGTCTGTTGATACTCAACCACAACATTTATTATTTATTTGTAGGTAGTTATTTGTTTCCTACCACTCTCCTCAGTTTGATCATGATGACTCGTAAATTTAAACATTAGGAACTGTGGCAGTTGCAGAACACTTGTTATCAAGTTGCTGATCCGTGACTTACACAATGCCTGGAATTAGATTAAGGAGCCATTCCCTGCTAGAGAACAAGCTTGTTTGTCCATAGGTCTATTGTTCACACAACTGTGTAAACGTGAGTAAAGCAGAATTCCAGCAGTTCTTGCCTTCATTCAAACCACCTTTGTATTCTTGCACATCAAAGATCCCTGCTTACATCCATCATGCTTCTCTGCAGTGCTCCTTCCCTTTGAAAGCTCATGACTAACACTGTATTATTTTTCCATCTGGACTGGGGAAGCATACCCAAGTTTTTTAATATACTCACCACTTCCCTTTCATTTGTTTCCTTTTTTAAGAAAACATTTCATCCAGATGAAAGCAGAGTATAACTTAATCAAAATATTTCAAACACTGGCTCTGTTCACATAAATACATCTTTAAAAACAGAACAAAAAATTAGCAACAAAAAAACCACATACACACACACAAAACAGAAACAAAAAGGAAAAATAAAAAGGAAATGTGGATTTTCCCCTGAATTAAGATGAAGGAGGCAATCAAAATATTTTTTTGGTGTATAGCCCTGCTTGTTATGCAAAGGACAGCATAGCTGCAAAATAAAATAAAGCATTTTCAGCAAAGGAGATAGCAACTGATAATTGCTACAAAGCACAGGAGGCTACAATATCTAGGAGGCTAATAACCATTCTCCTATATGATTCAGTGATGTTTAATTTTATCATCTTTTTGTATAAAAACAAAGTATCAAAAGCAAAAATTAAGATCCAAAGCATCATTTCAAGAGTTTTATAAGGCAGCATAGATACAGCTGAATATGTTCCCATTGTATTCATACATTCAAAACCTGTTCAGGCAAACTTCTTACAAGCTACTTGGAGGGCAAGCACAGATTCTATTTGTCTTCAAACATAGTTGATTTCACAAAGTGATGCATTTCACTTTATACACTTCTCAAACATCTCATAAGTGGTTTGTTAGATCTCAAACAAAGACAGACATATACAGACAAAATACAGTAATTCTAAATATAGCATATACTCTAAAATTCAGCTAAGAAGGTGACCTACCACTTGACAAGCCAAATTTAGCTATGATATAGCTTGATTTTGCCTTCTTCTGTTCAAGTAAACCTAGTTTCCCTGATTTTTTAAAGGGGCAAGCATACAGGAAAGAGTGGAAAGAGGTTGTTTAAAAATATTATATCATCCACATCACGGACACACTATTTTTAAATAGTTTTATTTAGAATGCACTATTTTTAAAGCTGCTGCATTTAAAAGCAAGCCTTCCATGGCAGTCATAAAATAAACATATTTTAAATTATCTGAATCAATTAACAAAGACTACAATGAGAAGTCTACCTTTTACGTGACTTTAGAAATATGTTCTTGCTTCATCTATTCCAACACCTAATATTATTAATAAATTAAAAAATAATTAAGATGAAAAATGGTACTGGGACCTTCTGTCTCTCTGAGTCACCTTCAGATAAAAGATGCCAATTCATTTTTGTGTAGCAAACACCTGCCATTAGAGCTCAACTCTTCTCAATCAAAAAGTCACTACATCATTTGCAGCTGAACAGTCAGGCTTGAAATTGCCAGCAGGTGATAGAAAACTAAGATATACCACAGGTAAGCAGGTTTAGCCTGACAGATTATTTGCTTTTTAAATTGATCATGTTCTTGTACTACATAATGTTTTTCTCTACATAGACATAAAAGCATTGATTTTGAAAAACATGAATATTTTATATTATGCCACTCTGAAACTGCGCAAATAGCACATATGTTAATAAAATATCTGCTTCTAAGGGCAGCCTATTACATATTGAGTGGCCATGTGCATAGAAAACTAACTTCACATATAAACTTGGTAAAAGCGATAAAAGCTGATTGAAGGTGAATGAAAGAAAAACAGTTGTCTCGGCAAACAGTTTTCAATTGTTTCAGCTAAACATCAAATCTCTAAGTTCACAGTTTTAGTTTTTCAGATTGAGAGTTCATTTTTGTTTAGAATATGAGAAACATTCCTTTGAAAAGCGCTCTTTCAAAACCAAGCTGCAAAATTCCTGTTTAATGCTGAATACAGCTCAAAGAATATGCCCTCTTCAAAGCCCACATCTGTTAAAATAATGATTTTCAGAAGAAGCTAATACAGTTTTACCTTTTTTAATCTTCCAAAAATGTTTTTCCACTCTGTAAATTCTAGAGCCTACTACAGACAATTGTCTTATACTTCATAAGTACCTTTCCTCCTCCTCCCTTCACAGGATACAATTGCACAATGAGATCTAATAATAAAGTCATGGATATGTATGTAAACTTCTGTTTGACCAATCAGCTTTTCCAAGAAATTGATTATTTAGCCATCAATCACTTATACAATATCACCTTCTTAAATGCACACAACAAAATTTCAAAACTAGCCTACAGCAACTAACTTACAGAAGAAAGGTGTAGAGTTAAAATAAGGATGAAAATGGAACATGCAGTTTCATTTATATCATGCCTCGTGTGTGTATACAGTGACAGAGAACTCATTACCAGCATGAAACTGCTGCAACTTTATTAATTTTAGGAGATACAGAAATTATCTTTGGAAGACTCATTTAGTGCACAAGCCCTTCTGTACATAAAGAGATTGCTCAGGGAAGGAGTACAGAGCTGTGAATCAGTGGCCTCTAAATAATACATCCAGTTCTTTGTCTGCAATCTTTGTTAGTCACTTTACCAGTTTCCATGGCCTAGAGTAAGAAATTTTGCTTATCATTAACTCCTCTGCAACTCCTCCCTTTTATGTAGTTTTAGTGCTTATATTGCTGTAGATATGCAACTGCTGAGAACTACCCTGATCACTGCAAGAATAACACGATTTCAAGATCCAATGAGATTTAAAAAAAAAAAAAAATAAAATTAGCTTTCTCTTTCTTCAAAATACTTGAAAACAAAAAAGTTACAGTGTTTCTTTGTGTTGAAAGCGAAGGACAAACTGCCTACCTCTACCACAGAAGGAACTGCTGTGAAAGCAAAAAGATACAGCTACCACTTGTGACTGGAAGTCCTGCTTATCAGCTAAGTGAAACAAAGGTCTTCACTACCAGCAAACAAATGAAAGCCAGCTTTACTGCATCATGCTGATTTATCTTTGCTGTCAGTCCTCATCAGGATACAGTGAAGACCACTAGGCGGGGAAAAAATACTGTAGACTCAAAGTTTCTGACAAGTTTTCAGTTTTATTAAAGCAATAAAAGCCCAAACAAATAGCAAGAAAATGGGGAAAAAATTACCCACATAGCCTGGGAGAGGGTATGTTTGTCAAGGTTGTACTTCCTTTTTCAGGGTAACAGGTGTTTCCACTTTGAGAAACTATGTTTTTAAAGAATAACATTTTGAAAACAAATGTAAATCAGTTCATCTTCACAGTAAGTTTCCTGTTTAATTTAATACTACAAATATTATTAAATACTACAAAAATGCAAACAACAGAAGGACACGAGTCTCTGTAATGCTTCATATGGGTACAAAAGGTCTATTTCTGACAGGATCTGAACCTGCGTGCAAGTTTATGCTGCTGTCACAGCTGAGTTTGCTTTCCAGGTTTCCAGGCAGTAACTCAGTGAAGGGTTAACAGCAGAACACTGCAATGCTACTTCACACTCCAGGACGGCTTAAACCTGATTCAACTTCAGATAAATCTCTTCACATAGGTTAAAGGGAACTAGTCCAGAACTTGAATATAATAAATCCCACAATAATGGCAAGAAACATCAAGCCAGGCAGAATGAAATTATTCAGATCTCTGCCAGACTGCACCAGATTTAATTCCTCAGTTTTTGCATACAGTTTCATGCACACTTTGTACAGAGCTGTTTAGCAACATTATGAATCCCTGAAGGCTATGCTGGACTGTGGGTTAATAACATATTCAGAAGGAAGAGCAGTACCTATTTACTAAATAAACTGTGCTTTCTGAAGCACATTAGCAATGACCCTTTCCAGTGCAGGCCAGAGCGAATTCGCTTAAGAAACCAGCAACCACTCCTTGCACAAATGCTGTCCCAAGTGGCACGGCTACATTTAATTCTTTGGCTTTGGTATTCAAAGGACTTCAACTCTTTCAAGACCAGGGCAAACAAACAAAAGCATCATAAATACATAATTGGGAAAAAGACCAACCTTTACATGAATCATCCTCAATGGGCTGCTTGAAAGCCGTTATGTCATTGAAAGTGCAAAGAAATAAAACCACTTTATCCTGCTCATTTCGAATTGGAGCAATTTTCACAAAGAACCATACAGGTGTTCCTGGAAACAAACATATCAAAAAGTTGGTCAGTGGTAGGCAGAACAGTAAGTGTGCTAGTTCATATGATTACATCTCATATCAGCCATCTGTAAGTGTTACTTTAATGTTGGGGTTTTTGTAAACACCTATTAGGAAAAATGACAAAACAGATGACAAGAGTGTTATTTAAGTTCTCTGCTCTGCCTCTGATTAGCTTTTTAATCTTCAGCAGTCACTCATATTTCTGAACTTCACTTACAAAGTGAATACTTGAATTTATGAACTGCCTTGTGATCTCCCAAAGGAAGAGTCCCATGTACATGCAAAGGCTGCACACAACAGAATGTTGCTGGTTATGTAAAGGACTTGAGAACAGGCCAACTGTGCCTAGTCCATGATCACAATACAGAGTCTCAACCCAAGAGGAAGACCAGTTTTGTTAACCTTATACTTCCCTGCAAACACAGAGCACCATGCCCACACAACTCTACCAGCCTGTCTCTACCTTCAAGAGCCAGGCTCTGGGAAATCTGGTCTCGTCTGCAAATCCTCCCATGCAAGGGAAACCCCTTCCAAACTGCCTTCCAGCTTGCCTTGTCATAAGCCTGCTCACAATCACGCTAGTGCAAAGCAAGACTCCACTGAATTCGGGAGAGAACAAGCCATTAGGACCAGACCATGAGCTGTGGATGGGATCCATAAAACTGCACTTTTCTAATTACTGCAGTGGATGAACTACTAATGAAAATTGCTTGAGAGTTCAAAGCCTGCACATCACAGAAAAAGATGATCCCACATTATGACCCTTCAGACGCTGCTGTCAATTTTCCTTGACATCTATCCACACAGATCACCTTGAGGAGAGAACCCGTCAGAACCTGCCTTTCTACATTTCGGGCAGTTTTACTGAGACTGCTGAGAAGACCCTAGTGGTAGCAATGAATTTCCATGTAACAAGACAGTGTCTACCACTCATTTCACAGGACTCACCACACTGATTTGAGTGATACTTGAGTATAAGCTGACTGGAGGGCTCAAAACAAAGCACTTGGTTTCTGTATGTCATAACATGGCTTCCCAGAAGGCACCATTTTTAAGTCTGCAGTCTTAATTTTAGACATAAAAAGATGACTTCTCCAACTGTGAGGTACATGGCAATAGGGAGACTCCAGCCTCGGGCCTTCAGGGAGCTTGTACAGGAGTTTTCAGACTGTCCCTACACCTCCAGTGATGACGAAAAAACTCATAATTGCTTTTGCAGGCATAAGAAGTAAGAACCAAAGACAAGATTCAGGCTTGCTTGCCATGAGCAACATTTTGCTTCTGTGTCCCTTGTAAGCTATGTTTGGAGAGAAGGGTCTACACAGCAGGGGTCAGGATTGGCAGGATTTCGAAAATCTGGGAAAGCCAGAATAAAGAGCACCATACAATTTAAGTCACACATGCAGCAAAGTCTGTTTTAGAGAGGGTAGTCTTAGAAGACTATTTCTTTTCTTTCTCAATCACAAGACCCTCCTCTATGCTAGTGATCTGATTCTCTTTCACCTCAATCCCTCAGTATTTTAAAATGCACACTATACGGTATATTTCATGCAGTAGTTTTTAATAACAAGGGTCACTTGTGTTTCCTGATTGTCAAAGGGTCACAAAGAAATCTCAGGTATTTCACAAGTTACTGCTCAGCAAAGCAAACAAAGGCAGCTTTTTTTCCAACTATATTAACGTAACACAGGTTGCTGCTTCCAGTGCCTCACCTGGCTGTTTCCCAGCCTCAGTGCTGAGCAATCTTTTCTGGCTACAGAAAGACAGGGCATCTCCAAAACCCATGGACAACTTCCATAAATGAAGCTCAATTCCTAAGGCTCCCACTGTGCCTGCATAGCACAGGCAGTTTCAAACCCTGGCTGAGATTCCATGCCATATGTACAGCTACCTCTATAAACAGCAGGGTATATGATGCATGGAGGCCTCTGCTCAACAAGCAGAGAAATCCAGATGGAATCACTGGTGGCCATTTCTGAAGCGTGCCTGCATAGCAGAAAGTATTCAAGGGTCAATATATCATTTTTTTAAGAGTTCACATTCCTGAACAACCCCTTCCGATAAACTATCAGCAAATAAAAATGCAAAGTGCGAAAAAAGATTCAGCAAAGTAACTGTGCCAGTAAAATCATCACTAACTCGCTAATGAGCTTAGAAGACACTGCCACGAAGCAGCCAACAGCAATTTTCTAGACAGCAACACCCTTTATCCTACCCTTTTCTACGAGCTCCTAAAATTGTCTATCCCAATTTCTTCTTGCCTACTTGTTTTTCCGATCTTCACATGTGAACTATTCTGAAGCTGATCAAATCTGTCCTGCTTTTACACAGACTCCTTGGTGACTAATTGCTTTTCATTTTACCCACTTCACTCTTCACTAACACTGCAACTTTTTAATTAGCCAAGATCTCCATCTACAGCCTTCCTTTTTGATCTCTATCCACATGCACTTACTTTTTTTGATTAGGGATTTTTTTGCCCCTCCCCAAAACCACTTTGTATTGTTTTGCTTCTTCAAGATAAAATTGTTCTGCTATGGGCTGCTCACAGAATTAACCTTCATAGCATTGAAGCTCAGCTACATACTCAGCTTCATCTCTGCCGCTCACAGCTATAAAAACTTACTGCGGCGCTTTTGAAGATGCTGTACACAACAAAGAAACAGAAAGGAGGCAATTCACCCACTTATTCTGCCTATTTGTCAGATGCATGCTGTCATTTTCTCTTTATGACTATGCTATAGCATGCTGTTGCAAGATTTTTCTAACTTTTCTGAATGCGGACTTTTCCCGATAACTTGCTAAAGGCTGCTGCAGGGCAAGGAGCTTTTATCAGCAGGGTTCTTATTTTATGACTCTCTTGACTCCCACTCCTGTGCTGCATTGTTTATAACAAAAAGGGAAACAAAACATTTTTTCATCCAGAGACAAGTATAAAACTTAGTGATGTGCCCCACAGGCTGAAAGAAAGAGCCAGATATCCTTGACAGCTAAAAGTAGGTGTGTTTGCTGAATTACACTATTTGGATACCTTTATAATTTCCAGAGTGCCATAAACAGGGCAGAATGTAAAATCAAGGTGGCATGCTTGGTCTGCATGAATCATCTTCCAGTTTGGATCTACACAGTAATATTGCAACAGCAGAAATAAGCAGATGGAAAACTCTGCCAGGCCATGTATCTGCCTCCACAACATTGTTTTTCCCTGCAGTGTATTCCCTAACATCTTGTCAATCTATTTTGTGAATAGGAGACAAGTGGATATAAATATACAGTCCTGAGGTGAGTGCTCACAGTGTTGGATTATATGAGCTTTCCACAGTGCTCCACAACCAGGAGCTCTTTCAGAGCAGAACTGGGATCTGAACTGTGGGAACACACTGAAAGGCTCAGCCAAGATGTGACCATTCTCAGTTTTTTTCCTGCATACTGGTTTAATTACCAGAAAAATTTTACTTTTTTAAACATTAAACAGTTTATTTAACTGCTAGACAGGAAAGCCTAAAGTATAAACTACTTATAAATCAGGTCAGAAAATAGAATTTCAATGTTCTACAGGCAGCCCTCATGTCTTGGTGTCAAAGCCAATGTCCCTGCTCAGTCAGATAACTACTACAGGCAAGAGGCCATTTTAATGAAAACTGTGATTTTCAGATTCAGCCTATAGGTTATGCAGGCAGTGGAACTGCAGCATGTTCCAGAGTTCTCACAGCAAAACAAGAGTAACTTCCCAGTTTGCATTGATGTACAGCCACACAGAAAGTGTTTACCAGCGTTTCCAGCAATACATCTACTTCCATTTACATTTTGTGTTTAGTCCTGGCAACCTCTCTCCCTGGTAAAGTTCAGCGATAATACCAGTGCACAAACAAAGAAGTAAACACTCGTGAGCTGCATTGGCTTCTGTTAGATTTGGAATCAACAGTGAAAGAATCCGGAGTTTGTCTAATGGCATAGGACCAATCAAGCTAGAAAAGAGAATGTCACTTCAAAGCTGCAGGAGAAGCAGCGTGAACAACTGGGAAGAAATAAAAATCTACAAACAATGTCTGACAGTAGCCACAGGACCAGCCTGACTCGTGGTACCAAAGTTATGTAGCTAATCCCAGAATTAACAGGTGCAGCTCTTAATAGTCTTTACTGGCCTGAGCACAGTACTTACAGTACCTTAAAGGCAAGACAGTTTTAAGGGCTGTGAGTCAAGTCCCAAGTCTTCTCCAGACTAAAACACAGTAAATGTCTGCACACATTTCAGTTCAAAAATGCCACTTGTAACATAAATACTACTGTCTCTTCCCTAACCTTATTTCCAGTTCTGTGTATTTCAACAGTGATGTGTTAATCCCCTCGCTAAGCAGGAACACCAGCTATTTAACTTTGGTTGAGGTCTTTCAGAAACTCTTACAGCACCAAAGTGAATGAGAACTTATAGGTCTATTCAAGCTTCTCCCCCTGAGCATACCATTGACCTCTCCTAAGTTTTCCCTCCTGTCAAATAAAAATAGATTATAACCAAAATCAAAATCACTGTTTAAATATGCTCTTTGCCCACACCCTGACCCATCTAACCAAAGAGGGCAGCTGTTTTTCAAAACTACAAAAACCACACTGCTTAAACCTGCAACACAAAATTTTTCTTTCCACAAACTAAACCAAAATTAATTTATAAATACAAAGAAAAAAACATGTTTTGGCAACTCAGCTGACATCTTCCCTGCCCCTAATGAATGGAGCAAGTTTCTTCAAAGCACAGCCTCTGCATTACTTGATAATGCCTCAGTCAAGCAGTCATCAGACAGGTACTGCCCTGAAGGTAAACAGTCAAGCACTATGGAGATGGAAAGGATACAAGCCTGTGCCCTGTCTCCACCAATTCCTACCTGCAGTGATGCCGACAGCAGGACTTGAGTTATATAAATGGCATGGCTGGCCATTACAGTCACCCCTTTTGGGGTTCCACTTATGCCCAGGTACTCCGTATGAGACTGTTTCTCTCTGTCTCACACAGTTTGAACAGTTTGTCCAGTATCATACGAGAGAGAACCAGCTGATGAGGTGTGATCAGAAAGAGTTTGGCAAGCCACAATATCCGCCCAGATTTTAACTAGGTGCTCAGAGAGGCCTGTGACATTTAACCATGCAAGACAAAGAGCAAAAGTTTCCTAAAGACTCTACCTTTGAGCAGAGAGTGTGTACCAAAAGAGAACACACCAACTCAGTATGCAGCTCACCACTCTGTGCCAACACGAACAGATCTTAAAATACATTCCCAGCACTTTAACCACTGTTACCTTCAGGTCTCCTGCATCTGGTGCTGGGATGCTCTGGCAGCTAATGCTTCTAAAGGTCAGATCTTTACATGCTAAGATAAGGAAAAATCAATTTTAATCCCCAAAGGTGGAATTGCTACTCACAAGGGTTCTTCTATGATATCGAAAAAACATAGTAGGAAAAAGCTTCAGCACACACCCTTGTACTGCAGTAGTGTTGATATGGTTTACCTGTTTCTGAGTTCTCTGAAGAACAAAATGTGATTATAAGGAAAAGGGAAACACTTGTAATCTTCTTTCCATTTACCCCAGACAAAATATTTAAGGATTACTACTAGTAAGTCTTACTGTTCTGTATATGTTTGAGGAGATGACAGCAGATCTTGCTTGCCAACACATTTGAAGTTGTCAAGATCAATGGGAATTATCAGTTTTATGAATCAAAAATACTTAGATCTGACCTTGCTGAAAGAGAATCTGTGAACTCAGATGGATTTCACAGGAGATGCAGGTGTGCACACCGCTTGACAAATATGGAGCTATATTTCAACGGGAGGCCCAGGAAGATGCATGTCACTTGACTCCAACACCCCCATTCTTTCCTGCTTCTGGTGCTATGCAATGATATGGTTTAGCAACGTTTTCCATCTGGAGACTCTGCTGGAGGCATAGCACACACCATGTAAATGGTTTTAAATGGTATTAAGCAGTAACAGTTATGAGAAACTCTCCTTCTAGTGGTGGGCAACCACAGGTCTACCACCTTGAAATGAATTTTGCTCATCATAAGTTAGAATGGGGGTGTTTGTTTTTTAACCTCTATAGAAAGCACTGGTCCTAAAAATAAATGCAAGTAGAATCTCCCAAATCACTCTTTTGGGCTTATTTGTCATTCTCTGATGTTTAAAAGCTTTCTAATACACTGGGGGAAGAAGGCAGGGGGAGAAGATGGTGCACATGTTAAAATAAATTAAAAAAAAAAATCAAAAAAACAAAAATACCATATTCATGGTAATAAATTTGTTTAACATTCAAGCACCCAGAAACCAGGGAAGTGAAACCCAGCACAAACTGAAAGTGAATACCAGCCTTCAGGACAATCACCATAATATATCTACTTAGCAAAGAGCTACCAATTAACCAAATTACTTTGCAGTGTGCAAAACAGTTACCTACAGCCAACCCAGCATTCTGGCAAGCATTCTGCTGGCCCCATCTGTAGAAAACCTCTGAGAAAAAAAAAATAAAAAAGGTGTCATAACACTCTCTGCAGCACAGCTGCAGACCATAAGCAATGGGAATGCCTTTGCTCAGACAGGGGACACTTGAAGGCTCTTTGTAACTCTTGATGCACTTTAGTTTTGAAGAGTTCACCCCAATTCAGATATTCTTCCACTGAAGTAGATCAAGTACTGCATAGAAAAGAGGGTTAGATTTCAGATGGGCACCACCTCTTCAGAGGTAGACAGAAGCAAGTAAATTTGTATTATTACCAAAAATTTACTTCTTTAATAATGGAAGCAAGTTCATGTAGATCAAGCCTGCTTTTGCACTGCTTGTAACCCAGATCTACATTGTAGATATAAAATTAGACAAGGAACATCCAAGTTTAATTTACTCAGCCATTTTTAATCCATGAGGCTGACCATAAAGTGTAAAAACCTAACAAATGGCTGTCAAAGTCTCACAAGAAGTTAGATGTGTAAACGGCATCAATTCAGATAAGGTAAGATATGACTAAGGCTAGATACAAAATATTTTCTAATACATTTGGCTGTACCCTCCCTCAGTGTAAGTTAACATATTTCCACTGATTTCAGATTTAGCAATGTTTTGATTTTCCCATATAAAAATAAACAATACTTCCAGCATCACTGTACATTCACATCTAAACAAACAACGGAACTGAAACTCTCATGTGAAATTACTGTCAACCTGTCTGTTGTCATTTTGCAGTCCAGACTAAAGAAAGCTTTAGCTTTGCCTCTTTCCAGGTAAGGCCATGAATCCCCACTGAATGCAACTGGATGACATCAAGGCAACAATGGCAAAAATCTGGTGTCTGTGCACCTGCTTGCTCTAATTGCTTCCAATTATCCTGAAGGAGCTCTGCATTTCTGGGAAGCAATTATTCCAGAGAATAACAATGATTGTCACATATCTGTTAGGTAATCAAGGGCTTAGCCCAAGGAACCATCAAATCTCTATCACATCTCAACATCAAGTTCTGAAAACAGGGAATATAGTCACTTTTGGATGGGGGGAGGACTGGACAAAGAAAGGGAAGGCCAGGGTAGAGGCAGCACCCATAAATGCAAATATGATGAAGGCAGAAAATGAACTCAAAACTCCTATTTTGTTTTTCTTTTTTCCTCCAGAAGGACAGAGACTGTATTGTTAAAACAACCAGAATTACATCAAATGTGCAGGCTGTGGAAAATGACCAATTATCGAACAGCTCAAAAAAGGAAGAAAAGCTTGCTATTTATCATGACTGTTAGTTTATAAGGAGGTAGTAGACAAGTAAAGAGTAAGAAAAATCCATTTCCTGTCTGTTTTACTGGCTAATTTGAAGAAGAAAAATAGAATGAGGAAAGAACAGAGAGACAAAACAGAAGAAATAAACAGCAGGAAAAAAAAGATGTCTAACAAAATTCAGGGTCCTTTCCAAAAGTTTCAAAATGAGAGCAGGTTGAAACCAATCCTGTTCATTACCTGAGCTGGCAGCTGCCATAGCTGCATGCAGAAGTAAGGTGACCACAAAGGAAAGGCCACTTAGCAGTCTGGGTGCTAAGTGACCAGTAAATATGACAGTATTTTTCTATGATGTGGCCTATTTTGAGAAAAAGCTGCAGGATGTTCCCTTTTTGATATTTTTCAGTTACAACTCTCTAGTGTTATTAGGCAGTCTCTATAGCAGTAGTTAATGTATCTCTAAAGCTACAAATCTAACAAACATTAAGTGCCCTGTGTTTTGTTAAACTTAAAAGCAAACTCTGTGCTTTCCTTTTTCCCATGCCTGTGACCCTCTGTGTACAGAGCAGAACCATTGCAGCTCTGTCTTTTGGCATGTCACACAACACAGCTACTGCACAGCTGGACTTTGTTCTGAGCTGCCTCTCCTCAGGGAAGTGCACAGCAGGGCAGGAAACATTCCTCACTCCATGGTTACCTTGCTTTAAATCTGCATAAAAGACAGAGAGGCCCCAGGCTCTACTGCAGGCCATATGCTGCAGCAACAACAGAGGAGTAGCTGCACAGTCTCTTGGTGCCAAGTCACTGTTAACTAAGAGAAAATTTCAGACCCTCCTAGATCCCATGACTGCAGCTTATTTACTTGGCTTTGGATGCGTAGATGTGAGATGCATATGATCCCCACGGCCACTAACTAAGCTAGGAACAGAAATTGGCTTTTAAAAATAGGTAAACTTTGGAGGCAGGAGGAAAGCAGCACAAAACAAGTCCATTTAGATAGTGCTAACAGCTTTCCAAATGAGTTGGACCGGCAAAACTGTGCTCCAGAAGAGTCCTGAGCAATGGCATCATGTTGAAAGTCATGATGCTTTCAAAAGGCTGAAAAGAGAAGAAGACAACTAAAAGAGAGATTAAACTCAGGGATTTGTTTTCTCTCTGAAAGGTAACAATAACCAACTCCATGTACTTTGACATCAACACCTGTTAAAAGAACAGTTTAATTATGATAGAAAACAAGTAGCTCCACATATCCAGAGATCAGCACTAGCATACGTAAGTATTATCTTTTAGCCTTTATGAAGTGCCTGTGTTTCTCTCACCAAACTCCATCACTGCTACCTGGTCATTCCAAAAGAAATATCAATCATTCACACATACAGATAGATTGGATAACATTTCCCCAGAAAATAGATCTAACAAGAAATAAAGCAGCAATAGTGTTAACTGTCAAAGATTACATCGCAGCAGTTTAAGTTATATTTTGTGGTTCAAGTACCCCATGCTTACTAATGCGGAACTGATCAAATTGATCATCACAGCTGTAATGGGAAGAAGCTGCTAGCAGAATGCTTCTGCAAGGTACCCTCCCCTGTACACAGGCAGTACCAGTTTCATGAGTAGAAGGCAAAACTTTTAAGAGCAAAATAAGTTACAGAATGCAAATTTTCAGCTTATTCCAAAACTACTGAACACTGGCTTTGCTATATCAAGTTCTTAAAAATTGAAAAAGTATGTTCTCTGTAGCAGAAACTATTTGCACAAACCTAACTTGTGTATTATCATTGCTGATGGACTCTTCAGTGTTGTCTTAAAGCATCACACACAAATTACTCTAAACGTCAGAACAAATTAGAGAGCTTCCTCTGCCTCCCTGAGTGACTTTCATCTCTAATGTTCTCATTTCTCCCTTCTAGATCAAGTGGCAGAACTGGGGCTCATTTAGCCCTGGATAAAGCACGGTCCTCCAGGCTGAGAGAATCGCAGTTTACACTATAATTTAAAGCAACTTTACCCACCTACATTAATGAACAAACCAATCAATTACTTACTGTTCTTCTTGTACATCAAGATTTCAAAGGAGTTCATCTCATAGTTCTCAAATGTTTGCCGGACCTTGTCAATTGTATCTTTGTCTGTCAGCTCTCCATACATAAAACTGTGAATAAAGCAAGAAATTCAGTCAGATACTAAACAAAGACACAGAGCAATTTGTTTACAGTGTAAAAAGGACCCCCTTAGAAATAGCTCTTATTTGATTTTGTTTCACCTGGAAAGCATATTTGACAGATGTAGCCCCAAGAGATAAAAGACAAAACTGGAATAAATAGATTACTTTTCTCCTCAAGCAACAAGCACAACACTACAAGCTATTTAACAGAAAATAAATCTGTTCTCAAATACCTGCAGGTGCTGCTTTTTTGCATAACTTCTGCTCTGTGATATCCTGATAACTTGCAAAATCCATCGTTGCTATAGACAATGGGCCAATCCACTATCTGGGCATTACCCAAGACGAAATTAGTATCTGTTTGAAAAAGCACATCAGTCAGACATTAGACAAGGCTATGGTTGCGTTAGAGGAAATACTCATTTCAGGACCCAGTACCAATTGCTTCAGTCCCTGAACAATTTTTCCCAGATATTCCCACTGCAATCAACATTATTATTCTTGAGTTTAATTTTAAGTAAATTCTTATTTTTAAAAAAAGTATTAATTACTTATACAAAAGTATAAAAGCATAAAAGGATAGGTTTATGCAAATGAAACACATGATGATCAAGCGGGTAAAATTCATCTCTTGACAGAAGACGCATTTTCTCTGGGCCACATGCACTGATCCACCACAACACTCAGTTTGAATGTGAAGCCTCTAACAGTGGCCAAACCAACAAATGAGCAATACTTCCCCTCCCTGAATGCAGACACCGTGGCCCCTCTCAATTGCCTTCACCGGTGGCCACACAAGCTCAAATACTTCTTGTGTGACAGATACAGCACAGCACTCCCAAAGAGACACGCAGGAACCAAGGTTAGCATTTATACCAGTAGAAGGAACTTTCTGTTTGCAATACAAGCCATAAGGAGTTTCAATCAGTTAGAAAAGAAACTAAGCAGGATTCACACCTCCATTCTCACTGGATCTGCCTGTGACACTTCTTTTATGACTGCTATCTCAAAACTACACCTGTGCCAAGACAGACAGCAGCACTGTTGCCTGAGCACTGGCAGGCAGGAGGAGACAGTGGCTCTTCTCCCTGCTGCAAAGACCCTCTGGCTTTTGAAAGAAAGGTTGGGCAGTCACATGAGATCAAGAGGCCTTCATATCTAAGGGGAGCCTTTAAGGGAGTCCACCTCACTGTCTGCTTTTCAGGATCTGCCCCCAACTACTCAAATGTACATAGTCATCATCAGTGCCTCCTGCAACCACAAGCAAGACATTTTACCTATTAATTGCAAAGAGTTCTGTTTATTTTAACTTCCCCTTTCAAAATCTTTCACCCCATTGCAAACTTCAAGTGGGTTTAAATAAAACATTCCTGTAACTATCTAATTCCATTGCTCAATTCCATAAGCATGACCAAGTACATCTTTATACACTCTTTAGAATGAAACACACCAGTAGTATAACTTCAGGACATTTTAGCTGCTTTGTTTCCCACAACCTCTTTTAAATACCACGGTTTTTTGCTTTCTTCTTCGGAAGAAGCACTTTCTTCCAAAAACATTACATGTCTTTTACCCTTTCCTAAGAATAAGCTGTCATTTCTCATGGCTTAAGCAAGTGCTTTTGAATGTCTATTATAAACACTATGTTATACTATCTTAGGATATTTTTAAATTTCATCAGGAAGTACAATAAGAAACGACAAAAAAGTATGCAAATACAAATGTTAGGCCAGGTCCTGCCGTGATCTGAATGGTGTTATTTCATGCATTAATTCCTTCTCACTGTCTCCCTTTCTCAAAAGGTAACTTTCACCTCACTTCATTTCCGAAAGAGTTTCCATTAAGCATTTGCCTGCCATTCACTTAAACCTCACTGTCTTCAGATAAATAATCTCTTTTTGTTTTTATTGAAGGCTACATAGGGTACATTTTTGATGGCCATCACTGTGTTAATCCTGCTTTCATCTAGCCTTGCAATGCTTCTGTGAGGTACAACAGTGCTCTTGCCCCCTTTTTACAGCTAAAAGCAAAGACCTAAGTCCATAAGGGGATTTAAGCACCAAATGGTGAGACTGCAACAGTCTAGCCCCTAGGTGTCTGGCTCTCAAAGACTTTGTAGCTGGATGCTCTGTGAGTAGTGATGGAGAGGAGAGCTGAAAAAATTAGCACAGCAAATAGAAACCTGCCCAAGTTAAACCATGGAAAACAATGAAAAAAGGGGGATATTTTGAGAATGGGTTTTTTCCCCTTTCCTATATGACTTACAATACCTAATATTTTAACATAAGCCCAGATCTCACAGACAATACAAAGATTCTTTGCCATTACTACAGAAGCTAAAGAATCACATTCCCACTTGCTTACATTTTGGCCAATTGAAGCCCTCGCTTTTTTGGACTGGCAGTTTCCAAAGGATGCACAGAGACCATGCACACATTTCCCTCCTCCAACAGCAGTTAGGATATTCTCCCACAAGATGCAGGGCTACCTGAGGCTAGTGAAAGCTCAGCCTTTATTTCAGCTCCTGAATGACTAATTATCAAGCTACCAAAGAGGACAGATGTCAACATCCTTACCATACGAGTTTTAAGTCAGTGTGACTTGGTCACTGTATTTTATGCACCCCTATTAGGCAACCCTATTAGTCTACAGTGGGTGAGCCTCTCTGGGAGGTGGAGGTAGAATGTTTCATCAGAGAGTCCAGGCTGGGCTTAGTTGTGAGTTACAAGCAATCTGAGAGCAAAGCTTTAAAAGCTTTAAAGCAAAGCTTTAAAGAAAAGATCTCGGGCACCAAACAATTCAAGAACAAGACAGAGGTTTCCACAGTCCCACTGTTTCCTAAGTGTCTCTCCCTTCTAGTTCCCATTTCATGCATCTTCATCTTTCTTTGATCCAGGCTTTACATAGCTGACAAACATACTGCATTTCTTCAGAAAGAGTATCTCCAGCAACAGTGTTTTGCCTGGGTGAACACTGGCAAGACACAGCATAAAATAAGGACTCCCACTTACAACAGCCCTGCAGAGTTTATTCTGACAGATAACCAGAGATAAAAGGGCTGTCCTCATTGCTATTGTTTACATTCAATTGCATTGACGTTCTTGACAATGTGCTGCTTGGAGACAGCTCATAATCTCTTAAAAAATTGTTCCTAACATAAGAAAATATTAAATAACATCCAGTGAGGCAAATATTGCCACTCCACCCACAGGGACACAGGGTCCCAGAGGCCAGGAAACAGCTGTGGCTTTGTTACACAACAAGCATGAGGGATGCTCTAGTGAACTCTGAGCATCACAGGGAAGAGCCTCTTGGGGACTCACAAGTGGGTCAACAAGGCCAGAAAATGAGTTGATTGGGAGGACCATGAAGAAATCCACTGCTAAAGTCTCTTCAAAGACACTGGTGAAATGTACATGGGATAGTACTCAAACTATTTAGTGACTTTAGGCACCTCTTTGAAAGGACTCAGTGGACTTCCTTACCAGGAAATCAATTTATATCACAATGGCAATTGGATTAGCAGTATTGCCTGGCCTGAGGAGAAGCTGTAAGCATCATTGGCCCCTCTTATGAGCTCCAAGATGAACTGAGCAAGAACTGGAGAGGGTAGGCTCCTGTAAAAGATCTAGGGTTCTGGTTTATGTTGCATTTGGCACAGTCTGAGCAAGACCATTGGGAGGCAAGGAAATACGTAGAGTTGCAGCACAGAGCACATCGTGCTCCAGAAACACAAGGAAGAACTGCAGCACCACAAAGGCAGCACAGTTACTTGTATGAGTAGGGCAGGCTTCTGTGATGAGGGTCTGCAGCACCGGTTACTTTGTGAAGTGCTTCACTTCACATTTTCTAATCTGCATTTTCTACAGGTCAGTTCTGCTCACTGCAGTGTATCCTCATATCAGCCTTTACACACTCAAATGTCAGATCCGTTTTGGATTATCACTTTAAAGTAGGTATGGCTGCTTTAAAGCAGCCAGAAAAACATTTTAACTCCTTCCAAAACGTAAGAATGGATTTCACTCAGTCACTGAAACCAGTACTTTCCTCCACTCAGAAAATAAACCTTTACAGACAAATCAGAAAATGCCTTTCCAAATAACCTTGGTCCTTTGACAACACCAATAGCAAATGTCTAGAACAACTATCTTCACCAAAACTAAGGTATCTACTGAATCCTATGTCATATATAGTGCTTTGTTTAACCAAAACTGTCCATCAGCTTAAACTTCCAAAATGCCTGAAGACAAGGTGCACTCATAAACGTGTGCCTGGCCAGAACTAGCTGGCAGAGGAGCGGTTATCTCCTTGCAAGAGCAGGGAGCAAGTGCTTCCTCCCAACCATTCCCCTGCACAGCTACACATTCACATCCATTGCATCCCAGCCTCTCCTGTAAGGTGGACCTTGCCAAGACAAGATCCCTGCCTCATTCCGGAGGCCAGTTCTGCCCTCCCTGTCCCTCCAGTGATGCACAGGTCCTCTTCTGGGACACACCGTCAGAATGTCAGAGACCAGCAGCCAGACATATTCCCGCAGCACTGCCAGACACATTCCCTCCCACACTGCAGACATGTTCCCACATTGCACAGAGGAAGCCAAGGGGAAACCTCTGCTCAGTGATTTGTAGTGCAGACCTTGGTGATAAGAAAGGCTGCTGCCCACTGCACCATCACATATGTGGGTCTGTCAAAGCTCCCCCAAGTGTGCTCAGGTTTGTGTAGTGCACAAATGTAATTTAAATATATTGATATTTTTCCCCCACAAATACAAAATTCAAAAGGTTTGCTCCTCATTTATTCCTCTCTCAGTGAAAGGACATCCAGGCTCACCATGGTGGTAAGACCTGTTCCTCACCAAACTTGCTAATTCTCCCATCAGACTCCGACAGAACAGGAAGTGCCCTCCTACACAGCACTGGTTACTGAGACCAGCAGGTCATTTTTTATCGATCTTTTTATGGATCTTGAGCAGAGCAAACCTAGACGTCTAGCATTACCAAGCACAAATCACATCTACAACAGAACTAAAAGAATTGCCGAGTACATATGTTTCTTACCCTACCCATGGTCACTGGGAATAGTGGGGGGGATACAACCTCCTTAGCTGGGAACGAAGCTGCACAGCTGCTATGTCACAGACAGCTTAAGAACAAGGGGCAGACGAATTCCCAAACAATTCTGCTATTTACAAACTTGTGACTTTGCATCACAAACAGCATTATTTGGACATGGGGAAAAGAGACACTGATTCATTTCTGCTTAATTTTTTACCAATGCACGAAAATCAAACTTTGTAAGTAGGCCTGTCAGAGTTGATACCAAAGGATAGACATGTACGTATTTTTGCTCATGTTTAGTCTTAGCTTCGAAAAAAAGGAGTAAAAAAAAAAAAAAAAAGGGCATTTAGTCAGACTAAATGTTAGTTGGTCAGTTACACTGTTCAAACGTAACTTCAGAAATCAAAATATGGCCCTCGATTAGTACAAATAAGTCAAACTGAATTTCAAACTCTTATTCGATCCTTTCTTTGCTTACATGGGATTCAAGGCTTGCACTTCAGACACCAACCACATTTTCATCTTAACAAAAGTGCTGTAACTGTAGTCAAAGCAAGTGCAGACCTGCTCAAATGACAGAAAGACCATTCATATGGTAGAACAAGAAGAATAAATTCTGCTCTTCCATCCACATCTTCCTGTAGAAGTCAGTGGTTACATGGATATATGGTTACATGGATACTCACATCCACTCAGTATCCTCTTGATTTCATTCCTGGAGTGGAAGTGCATAGCTGTTTCAATATTCCATTGAACACCATCTCTCTACAGAATAACGATATAGTGGCCTCAAAATTGTACATCCTTAGTATTGAGGTCAAAATTTTTAAGCTGTATCCTCACTCTGATACAAAAAACATATCATAAACCCCTACAGATAGTTTCATTTGGGCTTACATGTTTTCTATGTTAGTTTACTTTACAGAAACAAAAATGGATGTAAAAGCTCCTTGGTTGCCAAAGAATGAACCTAAATCCTCTAAATGCAGGCATTTCATGTTTATTCAAATATGACTTAAACTGTCTTGTGTACTCCAGGGCATAGTGCAAGTGCAGACTGAAAAGAATTATTAAAAAATATATTTCATCACATTTACCACAAATAACAAGAGACTAACTAAAACAACAACTTCAACTGACTCAGTTTAAATCTTTATAGAAAATGAATGCTAATTGCAAGCAGCAGTATAGATAAAAACTACTGGTTCTATCTCAACATTTGTTACTTTGGATTGTTATAGGAAATATTTTACTGTAAGCCTCTACCATGAGAAAAGTTCAAATTGAAAATAATATCTTTCCAATACTAGTAGCTGTAAAATCTTCATAATTATCTGTTTGGTTTTTTTTAATAAAACCAACTACTGCAGAATAATGGAACAAGAATAACTGAAACTGCAGTACAAGTGCACCAAAAGCTGCCATATGCATTTTATGCATAACATAGTTCTTCACCTATCCTTAATGTACCGTCCATACTGAGGAACTAACAACAACAACAATTAAAAACAAAACCCAAACACAACATTTACACAATTGTGACACTATCGTGAGATAATTAGATAACTTTCAGAGAGTTCATCAGTTGCTAAGAGTCGTATATTGCACCACTCTTACTAAAGAGCAAAAACACTGTTTAGCAGTGAGACTTCATCATTCAATTGGTCAGGGGCTTCTTTCCCCTCCCATCTGATCTTAAAACTAATCCAGGAAAACTCATGCTTTAGTAGCATTGATTATATGAGTCTTTCTTCAGTTTAAAGAAGCCATTTGATTTACTGATTATAGCCTTAAAAGCATTTGACGAGACCTTACTCCCTGCTCACTTTTATCTATGTGAATTTCAAAAGTGCATTAACAAATTCTCCAATGAATGGGTTTCATTAAGATTTGTTTTACAATCTTGTTCTAGGATTTAACTTAGAAATTGATTGATATGTTGAATTATCACAGTAGAACTTCTTGAGCTTTCAGAACATTAATTTTAAAGCATATTACCTATCATGTCTGTGTTGTACATTTTTTTCCTTGCAATCTATAAAAGCAATTTTGAGGAAATCAGGTCTTACATTTCTAAATGCATAAAAGTGCACACACAAAACTAGACTTTTGGCCTAGTAAAAGCCAGGAAAAAAATTTATATTCAATTCAGGTGAAATCGAGAAAAAAAAAAAAAAAGTCAAAAGATATTTCAATGTATTGACCAATTATATGAAAAGCATGGATGAAAATACATGAGTCTCCACAGTTGTTAATATAGAAAAGAAGGAAGATCAGGAAGTAACAAAACCCTTTGTTTCATTCTATTCGGGAAAATGTCCCTAATGAGGAAGCTACAATTTGTACCCTTGCAATTTCTGAAGGTCTGCTGCCTTTATGGAGAAATGTCTTCTTTTAATTAATGCCAACAGACAGACCTACGCTTGTGGACTTTACTCAGACAAAAGTGATTTTACAGAAAATCTTGGAAGAAATTGGGTCTTTTGGGATTAGATACAAAAAGGTACAGACTCAAGTTCAATCACTGGGTGCCAGATTTGTAGAGGATAACACTCACTTTGCCTTTCACAGGGCAAGTCATACTAATGACAAGAGAAACAAAATCTTCAGCTAAAGGCACTCTATACATATAGCACCATCTTATTACTGATCCAGCAACTTCCCATGCACTTTTCACAAGGCAGAGTTTTTCATGCAAGGGAAGATGAGCATTCTCCAGGCCAGATCCCTCTATACCATTGCAATGGGGGGCGGGGGGGGTATGTTGAAATTAACCCACTGAAGTTCAAACTCCAAACAGTTATCATGGAGCAGAGAATGTCCTGTACATCTGCTACAGCCTTACAGCTCAGCCCATTTGAGAGCTGCCATTGCAGACGTTGCACCTCATAAGGAATACCTCAATATTGTCCTTCCCTATGCAGTCAACTTCGTCCTTTTCAATACTTTCATGTTCAAAACAGTCACTAAAATGCATTTCCCTGTTCAGCAGACCCACACTAGGATTTAATTTACCTGCAGCACAAGGTTTCTGAGCTGTCCCTCTGCAAATAATGAATTTCACCCAGTGCTGCCTAAAGATTCATCAAAAATTATGGAAATTTATGAACTGTCAGGAAACCAAACATATTCTATCAAAACAAGAAAGTATACTCCACCTCAAAAATGTGTTTGCTAATTTCAACAAAAGCAGTCCAATTCTCAGTATGAAAATATTTTCTTGACCACTTATGCTCTTTACTGAAAGTGTTGCAGTGGTATCAGGTGATACCCAGCATCTGACTGCCCTTGGTGCCCCTCCTAGGGAAAAGCGATGCAGAGCTTGTCACGTTAATACGTGTTCCTTACCAACACAACAGCTCAACAGTCTGAAAGCAGTTAAACCCACAAGACTTCAGATACCAAACCCTGCCTTTGGGGAAGCATAACCTACTTTGCTGCTTCTGCACCCAAATCACATCAGCTGCAGCCAGGTCTGCATCTCCATGCCACACTGCTCACTCCTTCAGGTTTTGAAGGGAAGGCAGACAGAGCCAGATTGCAGCAGACACAGCACCATCAGGTTAAGGATCCCTTGCACATTGTTAATTTAAATTAGCATTTTATTCGTTTTTGTTACTCGGTTTTGTTCATTGCTCTTGGTTAAGTTTTTTTGCATTTCTCTCTGACCAAACATAAAAACAGCTATTTCAGTTTCAGAAGTGCTCATAATAAAGTTAATTTCTCTACCAGGTTTCAGGTGATGGTGCAAGGCTAGCATGCCCAGGTTGCAAAATGTTTATTGTACTGGGACTTTAGAGTCTCTAATGAAAGCAATGTCATAAATCATGGAAATGTCTGTTATACTCAGGATCTGTGTCTGAAGATGCTTTTTCTTTCCCTCTACAGA
Source organism: Empidonax traillii (assembly GCF_003031625.1). Classification (NCBI taxonomy): domain Eukaryota; kingdom Metazoa; phylum Chordata; class Aves; order Passeriformes; family Tyrannidae; genus Empidonax; species Empidonax traillii. The sequence goes on from NW_020956024.1 coordinate 197,806, forward strand.
CAACTGTCTGCATTCTCCATCAAAAGGTTTGCTTCCATACCTGACATCTCCTCAGGGTGCTCCCAGGAGACTTAGTGAAAACAAAACTAAATTCACACAAGCCTTATGCCTTTCAACTTCCCCTTCTTCCAACCTCCTCATTTTGTCCATAAATCAAAAAAGCATCTGTGACTTCCATTGAAATTCCAGAGCCACGTAAACACAGGGCTTACTTTCGCCATCCTTACACATGCACAATTATCAAACACCTTGCTGAGAATTTTGACCAAGGAAGGACTGAAGAATCCAGCTGTCATTTACATAAACTGAGGATTGGGTTTGCCTTCAGTTATTGATAAAGCATTGGAATATCACAAAGAATTAGTATTCTCTACAGTATATTGCACCACTTGAACTGGGTGCCCTGGCCATGATCCAGGTTTATAACTGTTATTATTACAGTGCTTGTATACTGTGGACGTATTACATTACCAAGAAAAACATTAATACCACATTAGCAGTAACCATCAGGGGCTACTGATTCTTTATATACTGCACTGTTTTACAGCATGGGCTCATTTTCTGTCCCAGTGGGTGTTCTGATCTTTAAATATTTCAGTGCTTCAAACAAATTTTTGTCAACCAAGCACTGCATGCAACATCTATTTTTCTAGCTCTGCATGGCTGGTAGAGAAACACAGCCTTTAAACATTAAATACAAGAAATTAAAATTATGATGTCCCTCACTTCAAAGAGGAACACATCTAAAGTTCACACTTCATCCAAAAGATCTTGTGAGATAAAAATCACAGAGGACCAGATGAGGCCCACAAGTCTAGAAAGATGGCACCTAATGTATTCCTTCCTGTGTGTGCTGTCATAAGGCTATCTTATCCCAGGGTGGGTTGAGAAATTCTCAATTCCTTCTTTACTCCAATGTGTGGGAAGGAAATACTATGCAGCTTCTAACCCTAGCACAGCTCCTTTGGATTGCATTCAGTGCATGAGAACCCATCTCAGTAGATTTTCAACCCAAGAAGAAACTCATCCCTAGTAACTCTAAAGGAGATGATTCAGACCAAAGGAGTTTGAAATGCGTCTTGCTGCAGATGGTGTGATGTAAACATGAGCAAAATACTAACCCTAATGGAAAAAATCTGAACTTGCATGCCTACATACAGTCTATTACCGTTAGCCATTAAACATGCATCAGCTTACCAGTCCCACATCTAATATGAGAGGTTGTCCAAAGAATTCCTTGTTAAACTACCACTAAAAACCATTATAATTAGTGCTGTCCTTAAAGCAATGCTTCCAAAAGAAGCTGCATGCCAATTCTTTTCTTATTGCCATACAGCCTCTTTCTAGAGTTAACACCTCCTGCCTCAAAACATAACATGTTGCAAGAACATGCTTTCCTCAGTTCACCTGTGACTGATGATATGCATATCATATACAAGTTCCTTTAAGTGAAGCACTTATTCAGTACGTATTTCTGTTCAATGACCAAATTCCTTTCCTTTCAAAGGGAATCTTCCCCAAATTAGGAACATTCCTATATCTGTATGAACTCAGTATCTTTTGGCACTTCTTAACTTGCTTGCATGTGCCAGCAAATATAGTTTGACAACAAGCCCAAGGTTTATTTAGCAAATCCCAAATGGCCTAGATAGTTTCATTGTGGGTGACATTACTACCCAATTGAATGAAACCAAGAAAGGGGAGCCAAACCTCAAGCTTTATGGGCCCATTTAAGCACTCATCCTGTGGGCATCCCAAATCATCTCAATGGCCAAGCAGGCAGGCCAAAACAAGACAGGCAATAAGGAACCTGCACGTTTCCATACTGCCCCCAGGCTGGTCAGCACAGCCCTGTCTCATGAGGAGAGAAAGGAGTCTATCCTTGCCTCCTGAAAGAGACAGAGGTTAATGAGGCTGATGGTCACACTTTAGAACTGATTCATACAGCATTTGTATGTGACAGCATCACATTTACAGCAAAGCTGGACTGGGTCTGCAAAAACTGCAAGGCACATTATAGAAGAAATGGGCTGCTAAATCCAAGTCACTTCCCTAAGCTTCTCCCAGTATGTCTGAACTGTGCATTGTTTCCAACCAAGCTTAATCTAAAACTTTTGTTGATTACAGCCCTCAGGACTTGCTGAGCATTTGGAAACGATCTACTATCATTTTACCTGTGCAGTCTATCACCACGCTGTGTTATGACACCTTCTTAATAATGGGGGAAGAGAGGAAGAAACAGAGCATAGCTTCTGCTGCATCTCCAAGCCCCTCAACTGATTTATTGCATCAAGGCTTTGGCACTGAAAGCCAAATGAGAAAATTGGTTTTTAATGAAGAAAATAATCTACAAAGTTAAGACAGTTTTAAGAAAAGCCTTCTATAACTGCTGTTGGAAGATTAGAGAAGCAGTCCAAACATGATGAAATGTAACATTCACTAAAAAAAAAAAAAAAAAAAAAAAAAAAAAAAAAAAAAAAAAAAAAAAAAAAAAAAAAAAAAAAAAAAAAAAAAAAAAAAAAAAAAAAAAAAAAAAAAAAAAAAAAAAAAAAA
>NW_020956024.1:200658-203755 GCF_003031625.1 Empidonax traillii
ATTTACTGTAAGACTGGTGAGTATTTTTTTCAAGAATGCAGCTTTGAACCCCTTCTCTTCTACACGAAAGTTACAGAGAGAAATAACCTATAAAAAGAGCCTCACAATTTTATGTGAACATATGGTCTTATCAAAGGCTATTTCTCCAATAATACTGCCTAATTGGAAAAAAATTGAAAACCATTCTTGGGATCATTTGAGTTTTTAGCTGCTTATCAAGAGGGTTAATTGTCTTTGCCTTATCAGAACAAACTGACTACGTTTTTAATTAATTAACTTATCTTGCCTTCAAAAGGAGCTTGATCCTGCGTATTCTCAACCATACTACAAGTTTTTAATTCCCTTAAGTAACCCCCTTGAAGTCAATGGAAGCATTAAAAATGGCACAACTTAGACTCGGGGTTTTAAAAGAAATGCACATGCCTAGGATAAACAAATACACAAACGCTCGGCTCACTGAGGAGCAGCTTTTGGTAAGTCCCCTAAGTGAAAGAATCTGGATAACATTAATGCATATTTGCATGCAATTGTGAAATTCGAGGCATTTTCCACTCCGCAGTTTTCCAAGAGACAGACCTGGTTACAGTGTACTAGGGGGGAAAAAAAAAAAAAAAAGAAAAAGAAAAAGAAAAAGAAAAAGAAAAAGAAAAAGAAAAAGAAAAAGAAAAAGAAATATCTGCCCTCAGCCCTCAAAATGGCAAACTCTCTCCTCACTTATGACAAACCTTCCATTTCAACCGGGGCAGGCAGTCCTCGCCGATGCCCCCGCACCGGGCTCTCCGTGCCCAGAGACCATCTTGAATCCCCGCACCTTCTCCCCGGCCGGAGCCGCCGCCGGCCCCGACACCCCGCGCCCCCCGCCCCGGGTGCGGCGCTGCCCCCGGTGGCCCCGGGGCGCGGGTCCGGCCCCGCCGCAGCCACCGGGTCTCTCAGTTCGCCCCGCCGTGCGGGCGCACCTGCAGCCTGAGCCCCGCCGCCCGGGCCGGGGGCTCCCCGCAGGACTTGGGCGGAGCAGCCGGCACCGGCTCCCGCACCTGGATGCGCCGCTCCGGCGAAGCCGCCCGGCAGCCGCCAGGGCTCCGCGCCCCCCGCCCGGCGCTGCCCCCGCCGAAGGCGCGGCGGGGCCGCTTCGCCCCGGCGCGGGCTCGCCCGCCGTGTCCCCTTACCGTTGGACCTTCGCACGATGTTCTCCAGGAACGTGTTCTGAGGCGCCACCAGCCCTCGCCTTCCCCCGGCCATAGTCGCTCTGCGGGAACGCAGCGCGGCGCGGAGGCTCCGCTCAGGGCCGCGCCGACCCGCGCTCTGCCGCGCCGCCGCCCGCCCGCCCCGCGCTCCTCATGCCTCCGCCGGGACCGGCACCCGCGGCTGTGCGGCACCGCCGCTCCCGCCGCCGCCTCCCCGCACCGCAGCCCCGCGCCGCCGCCGGACCGCCCCGCAGCGACCCCCGCCGGCCGCCGCCGCGCCGCAGCCACGGGGCTGCAGCGCCATCGTCTGGGGCCGGCGCGGCGGCGTCCCGGGATACGCTCGGCCCGGCGCGGGCGGACAGCGCATCCCGGCGGCCTCATCCCCCCGGCTCGGCGAAGGGGCTTCACCTCACGTCGGTGCACTGCGAGGGGTGAGGAGCTCGGAGTGCTTAAAAACCGCTCACAAACAACCGGCGGCAGCCGTGCAGGGCGGTGGGAGGCACCGCCTTGTCCCGCCACGGGTGGGTCGCTGCTGCGAAGCAGCGGACACTTCACTCGCCAACCTCGTTCTTCACGCTTCCCTACGATGCCTTCTTTTAGAAGGCTCTTTAGTATTATATGCTAAACTGATTAACAGCTCAGTGGGAGCACCGAGACAAACTGAGTTCAAGAAAAGTTTGGACAACACTTTCGGGCACATGGTGTGATTCTTGGGGTGTCCGGTGCAGGACCAGGGGTTGGACTTGATCCTGGTGGGTCCCTTTCAACTCATCATATTCCATGATTCTCTGATTCTACGAACCTCTGACAGGTCCTAAACTCCTTGAGATATTTAATTTACAACAGTTTTTCATTGAGAGATGAATTGACTTTGTTCTTTCCCCCTTACCAGCCTATCAGTAAATGGAAAATTCTTAGATCTTTTAAATTCAAAAGCAGATTTTCTTGCTGGCATTGGCATGTAGTTGCTGTAATGCCTCATTAAGTGCAGCACCTTCAGGCTCTGCAGCTCAAGGCATATTCAAGACATGAATATGTTTCCATATGATCACGTGCCTGAGGAAAAACTGTTTCTCACAGTACCAGCAGATAAAGCATAGCAAGCACAATGACCCGTGACACTTGCGCTTTTTAATCATTAGCACTGCTCCCACAGAATCCTGGCACTGTCCCGTTAGCTCTCTCCTGGGTAAGGCTTGGGCCAGGAACTGCAGCCAGCTCCAGCACAGCCACACGCCCAGCCCAACTGAGGCACACACTTGTGACCAAACACTGCCTGTAGCACAAGCATTGCTGCAGAAGTCCAATCTCCCTGCTGCCAGCCTCCTGCCTCCCACAGCATTTTTAAATGAGTGTGTGAGAGTCGAGGGGTGGAGGCAGGTGACAATTTCATTGCAGTAGGAGCTGGAGATTAAGTCCCTGAGCAGTGCCAGCAGTCACTCACAAAGCCAGACATCTGGGAGACTCCTAAAGCCCCGCAATATCCCAACCTCCTGCAAGGCATATGAAGTAGCTGTGCCATGGAAGCCGCTTTTAAACTGGTGATGAACTTCATGCTGGGTATCCCTGCATCTGCTGCCAAAGAGAAGAAGGTTAGGAGTTGCAAAAAGGCTACTAATTCTCCCTGAAACGTTGCTGGGTTTTGAAAAATCCCATAGAAACCTTTACAAGTATCTTTACACATCTGAATCTATCACCAACAACACATAGAAAGACCCCAAGTTATTTAGGTCCTGCTAGCTTCACCAGCACAGCCAAACTTGAAGAGATCTTAAAGGCTCTAACAATTTCCACAGAAAAATTGTAACTGTAACCTTTGACACTGAATTTCCACAACTGCTAACAACCAAAGCGAGGTTTTGAAAAACTGGGATCTGGAAGACTGCTCTGTTATCCCTCAAAGCCACTGCACC